>NC_048895.1:9868500-9909999 GCF_011077185.1 Oxyura jamaicensis
AAAATAAAATAAAATAAAATAAAATAAAATAAAATAAAATAAAATAAAATAAAATAGATTTCCCTATGACCCTGATCCTTTTGCAGCTATGTCAAAAGCAGGGCGCACGAGCCAGTCTGCTAATACATGGTATGCAAATGCACCTCTGGTTTTCCTGAGGGTAAGACATGAGTAAAAAGACCTAAGTCTTCTCCCCAAGTTTATGAGAATTTAGCACAAATCATTTTGAAAACTGAACCCGGATCCTACAGTTTTCACCACATACCCGGTTTACTGAGCTGAAGAGTCAGAGTACGGGTTCCTGTCTGTTGGAGGCAGGCTTTGGCTGGTGCACCTTTAAGGAGACAGGCAAAGCCCATTAGCTCTGTTAATGCCCCACCATGAACCTTTATTGCAGAGCAATACACAGCCCTAACTGCAGCCCTGCTATACCTCTGCTGCTGCCTTGATGTACAGCTGCAGTGCATGCAGGCCCCGATAACTTGCTTCTGTGTGCTTTGGCAAGCTACTGTACACACTGAGGCAGCTGTATAACATCAAAGCTACACAAAAAAAAAATTAAATGCTTTTCCACAACAACACATTAAAGCCCAGAAAGAACCAGAAATCAAGCCCCAGTTATGCAGAGTTCAGGCCTCAGGCTTTAAAATCCCTCTACTCCTGCAGGAAGATTAGTTGTTTCTTTCCCAAGAGCCCTGTTTCCCCCCCCCCGTACCATTCATCTGCCAAGCAGAAAATCTGCCTGCCCAGTTTGGGATGCAGGACTGAGACTCTGGGACTGCATCTCTGATTTGAAGGGCTCTCAAAGATCACAAGCAAATAATGCATAACCTCAACATCTGTAAAACAACAGGTACATTCATTGGTAACAGAGGCATATCAGCACAGAGTTGAAGGTGTACAACAGATATATGTAGGAGTCCACGTTAATTCCACAAGTTTTATCAGCTTGCAGCCACCAAACCATTTTCAGGAAGCAGGATCTGCTAAGTGCTCTCAGTAATCCCCTGTAACACAGCACAGGTCAGAAAGCTGATGTTCCTGAGGGCTCTTTAGGAAAACTGACACAGAAAAGCATTGTTTCTTTAAGTCTTATAAACCACAAGAAAATACTTTGTTTGACTCATTTCTGAAAGAGGAAACAGTGGAATTATTTGGATGGGAAAATAAAAGAAGTACCAGCAGGAAAAAAAAAAAAAAAAGATTTGTTGAGGCTATTGAACAATTCACACAATAAAGGTGGCAGAAACTTGAACCGGAGATAAAGAGAAATTAGGCCTGCAACTTATTTTACCTGCCATCAATTTTGAAGAGGTCCTGAAAACACTTTTAAGTTCCATCAATTCCTGGTAAGAGCCTGGCAGAAAACATACTGTGAGCTGGAGGATACCCAAACTTCCTAAAAGTCTTCCTCACTCTCCCAGATCAGAGAACATCACCAAAATAAACACACAGATGAGACAAATTGAATCAAGATGAGAAAGGACTCAATTTCCTTGTTAATGGCTTTCCATTCAAATCCTCTAAAACTCCAGAAATTAGCTGCTTGAGCACTACAGAAATGAAAAATAGGCACAGGCTAGTTGATTTTTCTCAATTACAAAAACTAAGAATTTACATACCACAACAAAGTCACAGAGAAGGCTGCTGTGGTAGATGAGTAAATTCCCTTTTTCACTATTTCAAACAAACTCTGTATCTATAATGGAGAAAAAGTTTTCCATGGCTACCTTGAGTTTAATGTGTGTGAAAGGGGTCGTAGCTTTTTGTTGCTGTTTCTATTATGTAGCTGCTCTTGAAATAAGATTGTACAGCAGGATGCAATTCTATTTCCTTTACCCTTCATTGAGCCTGCTGGGGAAAAAAAAAAAAAAAAAAAAAAAAAAGAGTAGAAATTAGAGGACTGAGTGTGACCCTACTAAAATCAAGCAGACACTGTGCCCAGTCTATGGACATCTTGAGAAATGATTCCTCTTCCAGATCACATTATCCCTGTCAGTCCTGGGTGGAAAATGATTTCCAGTCACTAGCCTACAGCAGACAATAATAAAGGATGAAAAAATAGCCAAGCTGTCATTCATACTAGATGCCAGAAATGAAGTATGGGAGAATTTGGGGGGCTTAGTGCACAGGTGGGAAAGCCAAGGAGGAATGGCATCAGCCCCTGCCTGCTCCAAGGTGGCGGCAGCAGCACGGCAGGAACAGCTCATTTAGCAGATGGCTTTTTTTCATCAGGCTGGTAGCTGTGTACTGAGCCTTCAGCATGAACTGGGCTTGGTCATGACAAGAGGCAAACAATGAGTATATTGAAATGCCATAAATCCCGTGCTGGCAGAGCTCGAAGCAATTCAAGCCTCCATGCAGCATTAGGCCTCATGACTGCACCTGAAAGCAGGCAGGTAAATGAAATATCCGTGCATCTAGAAGAGATGTCAAAAAATAAAAGGAGAACTCGGTGCCAAAAAATAAAAGGAGAACTTGGGGGCTGAAAGAAAAACTCACTTGGAACTATGAGCTGTATACAGGTGGCTGCTAACCAGTTTGTGGATTGCAAGCTAGCTGCTCCTGATGGCCCTGCGTATTATGTTCCACAAAGCCTCACCAAGAACAAGGGTCAGCACCTCAACAGAGTGCTGTGATTTGCCTTATCACATCCTCTCTGCATTCTGGCTGCAACACTGTCTTCTTTCTCTCACCTTTTTGATGTCCTTGCCTCAGTAAACTGAAAGCTTGTTCAGGCAGAGACCAAAGAACCTCCCTGCAGGGTTTTCCTCGGGACAGTAAGAAGCATGTACTTTGCCTCCACTGCATGTTTTTCTCTAAGAAACTCCAAGCATTCAGCCATGGAAAACAAAGAATTTTGGTAAACTAGCCAAGTAGGGCTGTCTGTTCCTTACGCATGGAGAAACTGACACACAGAACTATTTTTTTTCTCCAAATATAAAAACCCATTGTCTAGTTAACATTTTCTGAGAGTTTAGTGAGAGTTCTTTTGTTTTGCTTGTTTAAAACAAGACATGTTGCCTCTGAAGCAGATGAGATGACTGAAAGATGAGATTCCTAAAGGGAATAAAATTTTGCTCTGTTGTGGGGCATCAAGTGCTGCTCCTTATCAATGAGTCCATTTCTTAATGCCAAATTGGATGGGGTGTGAGCAGCTATTGAAAGGCAGTGGAGGTTTGCACTGCTTGTACCTAGGAGCACTAAGCTAGGCACCCCAGCAAGGATGTGTCCTTGAAATCTGAGTCTCTGGGAATTCTTAAGACTATGAGACTCAGGCATGTCCATTTTCCTCTCTCTAGCTTTGAGTCTGTGGGGTAAACATTTGCCAGGAAATCATGATCATCTGATTGACTCTGGCTGCTCGAGTTTTTTCATGTTGTTGGTGGTGGCTTTTAAACCACAGGAGCCACAGGAAACCCTGAGAGGAGATGACAGTTTAGGTCGTATCTCATTCTCATCAGCGCTAATAGCAAAACTAGTTGATTTTAATTGTCAGGGAAAAACCTTCAGCACACAGACTGAAACATGGAATGAAGCTTCTTCACACAGTGTTGTCTGTGCATTTCTTAAAGATGCAATAAAAACCTTCACTAGAAATATATTCTTCAATTAAAATATTTTTATCTCCAAACACACACTTAGGTTGTGATCTTTTATTTTCCACAAAACAGGTTAAAAAAAAAAAGGATGAAAACAGTTTCCAGCTGAACCGTAACAGAGATGTTTGAAAACATTTGACAAAGCCATACAACATCTGAAACATAAACAGCTCTCATTTTTATTTTAAAAGTCTGTCTTCTTAAATTTCCACTAAACAAAACAAAAGGAAATTTCTGATAATATACACAGTACTTTTGTAGGAAGTCTAAAGTTTTAGAAACTTCCCAGTGAAGCTAAGCCTTAGAGAGGAAGTTCTCAGCCTTTATGTTTTTAAAGCAAAGGAATGGCCGGAATGGCCCACTGGGATCTCACTGTTACCCGAAGAAACCACGAGGAGAGCCCCACAGGAGCTGTGGAAGGGGCACGGTGCACACAAGACTTGTACGTACTCCTGCAATCCAGGCTGGGACAGCATTCAGCAATGGAGCTTTGCCTGGGGTACACCAAAATGTGCCACTGGTTCAGCCACCAACGGGGTAAACACAGAGCTAGCTGCAGAGATGTGAAGTCCAATACACTGGGCATTTTAAGCAAATCTGGGGGTGTGTGCTGTGCTGAAACCACAGATGTGTTCCTTGGACAGACCCAGCCACCCAGCTGGCCAAAAGGGCAACTGCCCCTCATTTCAGCATCCAGCTGAGTGGTCTTCCCAGGGCAAAGAGAAATGCAGCACACCGTTTCTTTGAGAATCACAGCTACAGACTGCTTTTTCAGAAGTGTCAGAATTTTGCATACCAGCCCTTACGCATAAAACTCATCTGCTAAAGAGCCATTGGTACATCACCACAGGAGACAGAGAAGGAGCTAGCATGGATTGAATCTGTTTTTCCCACGCATTTTGCTAGGAATAATAAAAAATATTATAATCCTGCCTTACCAAGGGATCCTTTAGAAAAAAAAATGTTGAAACTATTACTCAAGTAAACACTAATATGTAAAATCTACTACCATGCAGCTTGCCAAGGAGTTTGAGTTCCTTTGGCAAAGGACGTTAATTGCAAAGCAAATAAAATGCTTGCTGCAAGAATGACAATAAGGGAGACCTACCTTCATCTTTCTTCTTATTTCCATGCTTCCATCAGCACCCAGAGAAGTTCAGCTCTGGGCTCAGGGACCTGACATGGTAAAGTCCTCAGGTCTCAGCATTCCTCTGGCAATCCATCACCCCTCAACTTCTTCTCCACAATTCAGTCTCAAGGCATTAAACTGTCACCACTCACTAAGAAATTGGACTTGAAGACACCTAAGCAGATTCATTAACGTATTAGGTAAATGCAATCTCATTGGCTCCTTTTTTTAGGCGTTTGGCAAGCAGCATGCAAACAAACCTGGAGGATGAGGCTCTCAGGGGAGGGCAGGCATCTTGGCAGTGTTCTTGCTTAAATGGAGGGAAATAAAGCAGCAGCTCCTCACAGTCGTACCAGAATTTGCAACCTGCTGCTTTGCTTCTGGACAGCAAAAGACACAAGGTGGCATCAGCTGCTGCAGCCTTATGGATATGTGATGCACTTTCTGCATGTGCCACGTTCGTCATAACGCACAGGGCATTTCTGCTTTAAAGGCGGGATGGTACAACCAAAACAAATCCCAATAGACTGTTTCTTGCATGTAGACTGACTGACACAAACCACCTCTAGACTAATCTTCAGGACTGCAGAGGGGTTATTTTCATTATCCATAACCAGGCAGTTGGTGGCTACATAGCTGCACTGACATAGTCTTTATACCTCACATCCTAATAGCACAGACTAAGCAATAAGGCCACCAAACCAGCACAAAGGGAGGCATTTGCTGGTGTCAGGCATGTATCTACCCTGTTAATTCTGTCGTGTCCCATAACACACACCAGCTGTCATAGACTGTGAGACTTAGACATCTGTCCTTCCCAGAGATTCACATTTTGTCACTGATAAATATAGCTATTGGCCCTCTAATTTGTTAGAGTTATGATTTTGCAGTACACTTGAACACGTTATGACTGGCATATATTTGACTTGTGCAGGCAATTTGTCCATAGCAATTCCACCCCAGGCTATGAGCTCATTAGACCTCATTAATTAAGCAGAACTAGACTGGAAAGATGCTTGAAGGAGAATCTTGAAGTGCGTCAGGAAGTAGGATGAGCAATTCACTAAGAAATATTATTCTAGGAAACACTACTATGTCAAAAATTAGGTAACACATTTTGTACATGACTGAAAACTTGACATCTTTTGGGAGGAGAAAGCAGTAAATCCAAATAAATATGCTCGATACATTAAGTATACCTATACCTAGGAACAGGAATGTTACCTCATCTAGGCTTTGCACATCACATGCCACTTTTCCAGGAAAAGGCTACCTACAGTTGCCTCACTTTCCTTCAGTGGCAACCAGAGTTCAGAACTGTATTGATCATTTCCTCATTTTGTTTTAAAAAGTCTTTTTTATTTCTCTCAATGCCTATTTAATACTACTGATTAATAGTTGAAGAAACACTTCGGTAAAGTTTTAACTTAGCTGCTGGTTCAGGTAATGGCTGATAAAGCTATCAAGTCTTAGAGCAAAACTATATATATTGACACATTTTGTCTATAAAAGCAAGCTTTTTGTATAAATTATAAATGTATAAATTAGCTGACAAATAGCTCATTTTGCTAACTACAGACCAATACTGATTTTCACACAGAAATTGATTATTAGCAAATATTTTCCAAATTCCGCACAGAAGCAATATTTAGATGAGTGAACAATTGTTCTTGGAATAATTCACCGCACTGCTGCCTTTGCATTCATGTGAAAGGGGGCACCCAAGTCATACGGCATGGTTTCTGCTTCCTTACTAAGCGACAGGAAGGGGGGGAGGGAGGGAGAGAGGCAGGCAAACCCTGAATTACAACTACATTTCAGTTTGAGTTTTCAGAAAGCAATTGTCTGTACTAAAATTCTTGAATCTTTGTGATTTCTGAGCAAACGAGTTCAGGCAAAGAACTCCTGCAATGATTACAACAGATCTTCCCCAATGATATCACAACAAGATCATGTATTTCACTCCCATTTTTAAAAAGATTAGAAAGAAGGACTTGTTGAAAGAGGTTCAACAAGTTAAAGTGCAAGGTGCTGCACCCGGGTCAGGGCAATCCCAGACATGGGTACAGGCTGGAAGAAGAACTCACTGAGAGCAGCCCTGCAGAGAAGGACTTGGGGTTCTGGGGGACAAAAAGCTCAACATGAGCCAGCAGTGTGTGCTTGCAGCTCAGAAGGCCGTGTCCTGGGCTGCATCACCAGAGGGGTGGCAAGCAGGTCAAGAGATGTGATTGTCCCCCTCTGCTCTGCCCTTGTGAGGCCCCACTTGGAGTACTGTGTCCAGGTCTGGGGCCCCCAGCACAAAAAGGATATGGACCTCTTAGAGAGGGTCCAGAGGAGGGCCACAAGGATGACCTGGCGCTGTTCAGCCTAAAGAAGAGAAGGTTCCAGGCTGATCTCATTGTGGCTTTTCAGTACTTAAAGGGGACTTATGAAAAAGATGGAGACTGACTCTTTGCTCAGTCAGATAATGACAGGATGAGGGAGAATGGTTTTAAACTAAAAGACGATAGATTTAGATTAGAGGTTAGGAGGAAATTCTTCACTCAGAGGGTGGTGAGGCACTGGAATAGGTTGCCCAGAGAAGTTGTGGATGCCTCATCACTGGAGGTGTTCAAGACCAGGTTAGATGAGGCCCTGGGCAACCTGATCCAGTGGGTGGCATCTCTGCCAATGGCAGGAGGGTTGGAACTAGATGATCTTTAAGGTTCCTTCCAACCTGAGCCATTCTATGATTCGCAAAAACATAAGTCAACGTTTCTTTGATCCATTCAGCCTGCTCTATTGTTTTTTCATCACAGGACATTCAGTAACCCTGAAAGCATGGACAATACAGTCATTTGCTACAGAAGGCACATCTGCACACAGGTTTTGTGTGTCCTACTACACAGATATTCAGGGGCCCTGCCACTGCTTGGATAACACTAGAGAAGGCATCTGTTTCCCATGTCCTCAGCCTCTGGAAGGGCATGAGAACACATAATTCCACATCCCCAAGCCTCCAGGAGCTTCTCCCACCACCTCAGCCCACTCCCTGTTGCCTCCACCAGCATGCACACAAGGAAACTGCTTCTCATTGCCAGGTCCAGACAATGAGCCCCAGGCAGCTGCGTATCTCAACAAGAGAGCTGAAGGAATAAATTGATGCCTGTCCATCAGCAGCCAACTGAAACTTGCCTCTCCTGAGGGACAGTTGTATAAACACAAACTGTATTGAGCTGGAAAGCAGCAAAGGAAGTATACAGTAACAACTTTCAGTCCGTTATTGCATTGTTTGGATTTTGGTTTGATGCAATAGGAAGGTTACATGACGATAGACCGGGTGTCAAATGGGAGGCAACATGACCATATGACTAATCCATTGTATTTTGGTGAAGGGAGAGAGAGAAAAGGAAGTACCACCATGCTGCATTGCCTGCTCATCATAAAATCTTTCCAACACATTTAATGTACTGTCAAAGTCTCCTCACCAACAACTGCAAAGCATTTGGATTCATACATGGCACTAAATAGTTAAATATATTTCCATGCACAGTCTTCTACCTCCTTTTTTCAAATAGGAGTCTATGTCTTACCCTGCTTCACATGTGGCTATCATTTTTTTCTTTTTTTTTAAGCTATGTAAATAAGAGCTTATATAATGATTTAAAGAGAGTCTGCAGTCTGGATGACTCCACCGAGATAGAGACAGAAGAGCCTCAACAGGTCAGGGTTGTGTTCATTTGCATTTTTCATCGAGTATCTGAATTTTCAAGGAGGGGATTAGGGAGTGTAAAGGACCTGAACAGAGGTGTGACTGAAAAACACATCCCTTGGGGATCTTGAGTTCTTATTTAACTCATCAGTTTACAAATGGCTCACATAAGGCACTATGAAGTATAGATTACACCTGGGTTTATGCCCTCCATTAGAATGAAATATTGTGTCTGCTCACTGCAGGGCTCTTGTGCCTTTCTCTAAAATATCGAGTCCAGGACTGTCAGAGATGTGATTCTGAACAAAACAGTTTACCTAAACCCAATCCAGTCTGTCAATCCACATATTCATGATTAAGCACCCCTCATCTCTGACCTCTGTGAAACAAGCCAAATAAATTAGCTGCAGATTTATTCCTTTTACAAACCTCTGTCTGATTTTCAACTAGCTGATTTCACATGCATTCGCAGCCACATAATCAATAGCTTAGTTATAAATACCTTCTCCAGATTTATAGACAATACCAATAGGTAATAATAACTCCAAAAACATGTACATGCTCCAGCATCGGAGGTGAGGGAGCATGCATTCATGTTTGAACTATAATTATCCAAGCAAGTGATATAAAGACAAACTCAGTAATACATAACCAGGTTGTTTCTGGGTTCTCAAAGGTTTGTGGGTTCAGCACACAAACACTGAGCTCCTTGCAGAGGCTATTTGAGGACTGATTGAAAAGGAGGAATGAGCAGGAAACTAGAGTCACGTAAGGGATAAGGACAACTGCTGAGGAGGCTGTTTCTTAGTTTTCAGTCAGATGATTAGACCTGAGACCTTCAGTTCCAGATCCATCCCTTTTTACCGAATACCCAACTCCCTGTAAGAGAGTGATTTGAAGTGCACAAAAAAAAATGAGTTAATCTCAGTAAACCTTTTTCAAAAATCATGCACCTATACCCCAAACCAGCGACATGAACAGGTCCTTTCCCATATAGGAAACAGAAAAAGCCGTGTACAAGGAACATACATCACCCTCCTCCACAGGCTGGGACCAGCTGCGCTGTGTACATGAGGTGGATTTCTTGACACCAGCAGTCCAAAACAAGGCTGGAAACTCTCTGAAGATCAGACAAAGCAAAACTGAACTGGTTCATGAATTTTCCCAAGAAACTAAGCACTTGTTTAGCATATACTCTTGGCGGACATAACAGGTGCCTGTGGTGAGGCATCTGTATGGGCTGCTGCAGGGCCACCTCTGTGAGGTGAGGCCGGGCCTGCTGGACACAGCTGGTTCCAGCCGGCTCCAATGGCCCAGGACACAACTGAGACCCTCAGCCATGCTGGGGGAGCCTCTGTGAAAACTACTTAAGGGTAAAACACTGCACAGCAGTGAGGGAAGAAGTGTGAGAAACAGCCTTGTGAGCACCAAGGTGAGACAAGGAGGAAGGGGACAAGGTGTGAGGGCAGATTCCCCTGCAGAGACTATGCTGGAGCCAGTATTTCCCTGCAGGCTACAGAGAAGAGACCACAGTGGAGGAGACTGAGTTTTTCTTGAAGCTGTGGTCCATGGAGGAGCAGGTTTATCCGTTGGTACAGAGATTGCAGCCCTTGCAAATAACCCACGGTGGAACAGGAGGAAAGCACGGAGGAAGGAGCAGCAGAGGAAAGGGCTGACTACTCCCATTCCCCAAGGCCACTCAGTGGGTGGTCAGGAATGAAGCTCAGGCTGAGAAAAATGCAGGGTAGGGAGGGAGGTGTTTTAATTTTGCCTTTGTTTTTCACCATCCAAATCTCTTTCAACTGGCACTAAATTAAATTCATTTTCCCAAAATCAGGTCTGTTTGTCCCACGATAGTAAATGGTGAGTGAGGGACACCAAAACTCCACAAAATCCACACTAGATGCTACAAGATAGTTCAGACACAAAGGGAATCGTTACTTATGTAAAACACTGTGATAACTCCTAGAGGCCCACTTTGGCGAGCTCTTGGAAGCAAGGGCTATCTGCAGTTATCTGGGTTATCTGCAGCTGCTTAAAGACTTCTTGCTTGCAGATGTATTCATATTTCTAAAAGGAGATTACAGGGCTACACTTGAGTACTTCCCCAGAGGCACACATCAGAGTTGTACTTGCACAGTTGTTCAGTATTGTTTCCCCCCACATCGCTAACGAATATTTCTTGCACACGCATACACTTCCCTTATGCTGTCAGCCTTTTCTCATTTCACATACTGAGCAGGAACTGATCCCTGTGAAACCACACTTTAAACCCTTTTGGACTACAGAAATGCAAAATATCAAAGTCGAGATAGCTGCAGCAGCTGAGACCCCCCTATCCTCCCCTCTCTTCAAGACAGTACAGCACTATCACAAAACAGCGTTAAATGTCATTTTTTTAAATGACACTGTTCATTTGGCTCTAGCAACTGAAAAAGGACAACAAAATGGAGGACTGACAAATAGAGGGATGACAAGAGGAACAAGAGCAGGCACTCTCAGGAGGTACTAATCCTGCAACTGAAAGAGTCGAGCTAACTGGGGAGGTTAATGGAAGGAAGATTTGTACAGGAGAACCTACTCTAATCTTTCAACAGCTATAATGCAATGACACCTGGAGCTCCACTCAGCAAGCACTGTTTTTGATGTTCAGAGCATTTCTTATCAGATGCAATTAAGGCTGTGATCTTCAGTCCTCGGGAGAAAATAAATCTTTGGCCTCAAAGTTACATGAGATCACCTTGCCTAATCAGTCATTTCCTCTCCTGAGTGTTACAGTGACATCAGCTCCTGTACCTGGGCTCGACGTTGCATACTGAACTCCTTTCAGCAGTTCGCTATCAGAGGCCTCAGCAGATGATGCCTGCAACCCACGTGGGACTCCAGGGCCTTGGCTACTCTCTCCACCAGTTTCTCCTCTCCTCCCAGTACACGTCAGAGCTGTGTCAGTACAAGACTCTCTCAAAAACTCAGCTTCTGCAATGTACTCAACCACATACTTCAGTCTAGAGCAGAAATTTTGACAGTGCAAATATCACACTCAACTATCACTGCCTTCAACAGATCTATGGAAAGATCAAGGAGACAATGCAGCCTTTACAGAGGAACTAATAAAGGCACTTACTTAGATTTTTTTTTTTTAATCATCCCCTGAGGAATATAACTTTCCAGAAATATGTCTATCCCTGCCCCAACCTCAGCATTTCATTCTGATCATCTCCACTTTTCATTCTAGTACTTACCAAGAGGGAAAGAACTGAGTGTTGACAACAAAGCAACACCACCAGGTTTTAGGACTGGCATGCCAGCCCGCAAGAAACAGGGAGTCACTGTTTCAGGCCTCCTGCATATTCAGCCTGTTCACTGGGTAAATAAGGCTTGGTACTCCAGGTGCTTTTTGAAGCCAAGGGAACTAAGGAACACTTAAGTGAATCAATGAAAGCTGAGATTCTGTGCACGCCATCAAAACTTCATGCACCAGAGAAACACATTTAGTTGGGTACACAGACCATGCTTGTTTAACCTTTTCCACAGATATCTTCTCACAATTACTCAGTTGGCATCCTTTATGGTCCCTGAGTGCACTTAAGTTCTGAATATCTCCAAAAGTGCTATTGCTACACTTAAAAAATCACCACCAGTTCTTTCTTTGTCTGCCATTCCTGCATTTAAAGAACATTACAAAAACTTTCCCCAGAGAGTAGAAACGCATGCTGTGCAGATCAAGGAGCTAAAAGTCACACCCAAAGGAGCACACACCAAGGACGGACCACAAAGGCAGATCCCAGCCAGCACAGGCACAACTGGAGCACCCAGCAGTTTTTTATTTACTGTTTTATCCACCATTTTGCAAAGCAATCAGCAGTCTGGAGCTGAGGACTGAAAGATAACAAGAGAAACCTGCCTTTATGGTTACTGTGTCTCTTCTAAGTTCCCAAAACTTCATCTGAAACACTCTGGAGTGTGTGTTAGGTGTTTCTTTGCCTGGCCCAGAAGGAGACGCAATAGGACATTTGGTCCCCTTCCCAAAATAGTTCAGATTACAGCACTGTTATCGGCACATACATTTTTAAATGCTGGACTATGACTAGTCCCAGGAGCACCACTGCTTCCCACAGCTATGCTGTGAAGAACGTAAAGAACTGAGAGGGTCTCATCTGGCGAGCAGCTCTGAAGTAGAATATTACTTGCACTGCAGCCTGCTGCAGTACCGCTCAGCAGCTCTCCTTGCCAGGACTGAGTTAGGGAAAAAATCAGACTTACATCTGGATAAATTGAATAAGTTATTCGATTAATTTTGAATAATAAAAAGAACCAACATAAGTGTGAATTGTTTTGAGTATCTAGAGGAGATTAAACAAAAAGATTAAAGTCAGATTAAAAACAACCAATACCAAAAAGCAGCCAGAAGTTCTGTTAGGATATTAAAATAAAGTGTTTCTGCCTCTCCCTGCTACCCCCCCCAACAGCCAAAATATCTACTTTTCCCTTCAATTCTCCCATCCCTTTATCATTCACATTGCCCTCCACCTTTTTTTGTGCATCAAATTATCAGTCTGCTCAAAACTCCCATTTTTCTTCTGCAAATGTAACGTTACCAAGTTACATTGCTATCTCACTTCAAGCTTCCAGGAAGTTCAGAAATGGTGTCTTGAACACTTTGACTAAGAGTGACCTTGTATCCATAACAATATAGACTTCTCCTAAAAATCAATCAAACCAAAAAGAGATCACCCATGAACAGCAATGACTTGCAAGGTTCAAACTCATGATGCAGAGACAAGGATGGCTTCAGCCAGGACACAGAAGGGGGATGTTAGTCATCCCACCAGCGTGTACAGGGTGGTTTCCTTCTTACAACATTTTGGAAGCACCAGAAATGCTTTTCTAGTCAGACTTTAATTGTATAAAAATGCCAACACTAATTTCTTGCCAGTCTTGCATACCTTCAGCACATCCTGCATCAGGCTAGTTTCTCCCCACTCCAGCAGAGTGCTTTTGGAAGACACAAGGATGTACTGCCAAAGCCTCCTGAGTGTTCAGAAGCACACTGGTTGCTGAGCAGAAGGCAGACCGCAGGCTGACCAAGCACTTCTATTTCTTGTGCTTTTACACACTCCCTTTACAAAGGGAGTCTTCATTGGAACAGACAGAAATTTATTTCTCTATTGAGAGAAAAACTCTTCCTATAAACATGAAAATATTTCACTGGAATCAAGGAGACTGTAGGAAATGAATTGTCACTTTGAAATTCATTTTTTACAGAGGTAAAAACATTTAGGTTGAAGCATCCAACAGAGTTCATATTTTCTGTAACAGCCTTCTCTTCATCCTATTAGTTTCTTTCACTTAAATGTATCCCTTTCCCAAATATTTAATCGTATCTGCAGTCTCTATTTCAGTCATACCCCTTGTTTTGAGGAACCTGAATGCAAGATAAAGCTTCAGAGAACTGCAAGTTCAGACAGGACCCAAGCCTACGAATGCCTGAAGGCAGTCAGCTGAAGCAGCAACTACAAATACCCACATTCCCCTGAGTTCACACCACAAGATTTTCTCCATTGCAGAAAACTCTGAAACAACACAGCGCAACTTGAGCAAAAGCAGATTCTGCCAACCTTTGTTGTCAAATCCCCTTCCCAGAAAACCCAGATCCAGCTGGTGGCAGAAAACATTTGATCTGATTACAGGAACTTACAACCTGAGATAGCCAAAAGGGTCATTGGTTCCTCTATCAGGTGTTTTGCATGGTATCATTTCCATCTGACTTACCTCTACACCAGTTTGGGGTAAGTTGTCACAACTGGTCTCACCCAGTTCAGAGTGGGAAGATTTGTAATAGTTTCATTGATGTGGACATGAAAAAGATTCTTGTTGATGTCAGTTTCCCGCAGCAACTGTTGCCATGGTTATAAATCATTTATTGCCCCCCATTGGCCAAGCTGAATATAAAGAATGGGTTTACTATGTGCAAGCGAGCATGACAAACACACAGAACTGCTCCTCCTGGAACATGCCACCAGGCAGCAAAATACTGTTGATGTTGTATTGCAGGAGCTATGGGAAGATTGTAAAATAACCAACAAAGCCAGTTGGTGAAAGGAAACAGTCCTCCAATTCAGCTGCAGAGATTAAGGGGTCCTGAGCTTGTATGTGCAGTAACTATCATGGGAGGAGGCAAACCCTTCTGCCAAGCCCCCATAGACCTGGAAAGATTTTTTCTAGGAAGAAAATGTACCACTAATTCCTTAAGATATGCCTAAATAACTTACAGCGCTCATTACTGAGCCGAGGTATTTGAAATAACCTAGGTAAGCCCATCTCTGTGATTAGAAAAGCTTTGGATAGGCTCCAGGTCTGGCCATGACTTCACTTCCCCTCCTAGACAAAGTGAGATTCACTCACACAAATCTTGTTTCTCTCTCATACCTCCTTGCTGAACAGTGTTGCATCTTGCTGCCAAAACAGAAGCACACGTAAGTGCACTTGGACTTTTCCTTAGGCAATGACCCAGGCTCTCTTCCCAGCAGGATTTTCTTAATTATCTTAATTTTACAAGGAACGGGTATACAATACTTCTGAAGAAAAGATCTAAAAAAGAGGATATGTTTGGGGCAGCAGTGAAATCACAAGCAGTCATGCTGGCAACAACCAAATGCATTTTGGCAAGCGTGTTCCCCTGCTTGAGCACAGCAGTTTCCACACATTACTTCTGTAACTCCTAGATAAAATATATCTCTTTCTTTCCAGTTCAAACCAAGCCCTTATAGGCACTTAAAAGAACTGAAAAATCCCACAGCTGTCACAAAAAAAAAAAGAAAAAAAAGAAAAAAAAAAGAAAGCCGAGGCACCCAGACACTGTAATATAGTATTACAAACTGTTTTGCAATATATATATGTCTCCAAACCACAGCTCCAGCATCCCTTCCTGTGACACAAGATTCTGGGCACACCCAGAGAGTTTATGGACTTGGGCACTGGGAGGGAGACAGTGAGAATAATCCCAGACTGGAAGGGTATGGCCACCTGGCACCTACCTGAAGTAGCAGTCATCCAATTTTAGCAAACTGGGAGATGCAGAAATACTTTCTCTCTACAACACTGCTGTCTAAATCAAAACTAAAGTGTTAAGCTAGCCATTGTAAACAAACTCACAAAATATCTGGCTTTCCTACAAACCCGAGAAAGTCTCCTGGATGGTTCATCAAGGTCCAACAGTGGAGTCTGGACACACCTGCAAAGAAACAGTGTTTGCAGCAGTCATCTCTCTCCAACCCTGTCCTTTCAGAGAGAAGGGAACCACCATCTCAAAGGCCACAAAATTAGTTTCTCAGAGATTTGATCTTGGTTTATGTCTCAGTTAAAGGGGCAAAGGGCAAAACTGTACACAGAACAAGTTTTCGTTATCATGAAACGGTTCCCTTCCGTACAAAATGGGTTGAATACATTACCGAGCCCTTATTTTGCATGCATGCATGGGGACCATGAGCAAAAGACCCATACTCCGAGCCTTCTTTACACAGCAGAACCTTTCTTTAACAGACACAGGGGCACAGCCCACGTGGGCAGCTCTTACTCCTGCACCCAACTTGACAGGATCAGATTAAACGCTGAAATATTTAGCAAGAGAGGCAGCAAGCATCATTTGCATAAAGCCATGGTGCAACAAAGTTCCTCTGGAAGCAGGCCATAAGAAACGAGAACGTGAGTGACACTGTTTTACAGCAGGATCTGTTTAGCAACCGTAAGATGATGCCATCATCAATCAAAGGCATTAATTCACAGGTTGCTCTTGCTGCCCGGAAAAGCCGGGTTTTTTTGTGAAGCTGTTGTGACACCCCCTGGTCATTTGAGGTATTGCTCCTTATCACACTAAGTTCATTTACTTCAATAACCTGGAAATAAGGCCACCATCACATTAAAAATAAATAATAATAATAATAATAATAAATAAATAAATAAAACAGCAAAGAAAAAATCCCTCAGGTTGCGCAGGGGTGTCTGGACAAACATTAAATAGACATCTATAAATGGGACAATACAAATTTGGTGTATAAAAACAAAGGTACACCTCAGAGTTTACACTGCATGGATATGTTGACTGTTTAACAACCGAGGCCTGCTCTGGACACATCTTATTAGACTTTATACAAACACTCATCCAAACTCCATTGCTCTGAACGAGCAGCTAGCCTATCCTCCTTACTCATAGCTCAAAATACCAGGATTAGGGCTGCAAAGCAGGACCTACCCCGTTTCTAGCCTCTTTCTCCAGGTGATGCTGCATCTTTGAAAGACAAAAATATGAATGGCACAGTCAGCTGGCGGATACTTTGGCTTTGATGTGAAAACATTCGTCAAAATCCCTCTCCTCTTCCTGCTACCGTGTTCTTCCACAGCTCCCCTCCTGGAACAGGTTTCTGTTGTGCTGAAACGATTGACAAAGGTAATGCCTTCCTTGACAGTGCATTCAAGTTTCCAGTGCCATCGCTACCCAGGTCCAAATAGCGCCAGCAAGGTACTCAGTTCACTTTGAGCCAAACCCAGGCCCCTGCTTTGCCTTCTAAAAGGATGGCACACAACTATGTGTAGGACCTTGCACAAACCTAAACACAGGTACTGCTTGTGTTACTCCATGCCCTAAGAGCTCAACACTTACTAGAGAGGCAGACTTTCATTCACACTCTTTTGCCCGATTTGAAGCCAGTCTGCAGGAACATCAGTACTGCTTGAAAAATTACACATCACACGAGCCTGATATGGTGGCTTGTATGAGTAAAGTATGCACAAGTGTTTGCATGTATTTTCACAGCTTCTCAGAAATGAAACAGTAGCACAGCTTTACAAATTGTTCAGACGCTTATTTACTGCCAACTAAAACATTCCAAAGACCAGAAACCTCGGACTGCTGCTGTTTTACCTTCACCTCTCCAAAGAGGGATCAGCTCTTCCCACAATCAATCCACTTTCTCCAGACACCACACCACCAATGCAATGGGGAGGTAAGAAACCAAGAGTATTAGATGCTTTGCACAACATTGTAACCTATTAGGTTGGCTTCCTCTTCCACAAGATATCTACTTTGTACAAATAGAGCATTTCACCCTTCACCACCACCCTTAGGTACCTAAGGGCTCTCTCAACAAACATCACAGGACAGATATTTGGTAAAGGAGATGTATATTTATTCACTTTACAAAGAGGGCGGTATTTAGTTGCAACAGCTCCATTTATAGACAAATATATTGTACATTATAGTGGTGAATGGCTCAGACCTTTACCATGTTTTGCTCTTAAAAATGTTTGTACCTCTTCAGCTTCCATTAGCTGAGCAAATAGCTATCCTTGTTCTGCCTCTGAGATTAAAAATCCGTAATAAATGTGTAGCTGTGTGCTATGTATTCACAAGCATTCACCTTCTCACTTCCCTGTGTTACTCCCTTCTCCCTACCCAACTTAACAGTCAGTCTATCCTCTCTGGGTTAGCATTAATCTTATATACAGCCTCAATTAAAATGAAATTAGGAACCAGTGATATAGTTCTAATGTTCTTTTAAAGCACAAGGAAAGTCATTGATTTCTACATACAAAAGTCTTGAGTTCAAATTTGTTAAAAAAAAAAAAAAAAAGCTGTTTTTAAGCCGCTTTGGCATTAAGATACTGCCAAAGCATGGCTGAACTGATGGAAGGCGGAAAGAAAGAAAAGAAATTCGTTAAAGAATTTAAATATTACAAAAATATCTTTTTTTTTCCTTTTTCTTTTTTTTTTGAAAAATGCATCAGGATGTCCACTTGCTATTGCTAACTGAAGCATGGAAAGAAGGTATAGATCAGTTGTCTTTGATCCTTGAACATTTGAAACAAATTCAATGTAAAGCTGAACCAAGTTTACCACACAAACAGCGGTGGCAGATTTATTTCACTTGAGATACAAATGCATGTCCACGTGACAGGCATAATCTGAACATGAGGTGGAAGAAATGTTTCTATAGTAAGCGCAGGGAAATAGGGCGAGAAAAGGCTGGCGTGGTTAAACATTCTGGATTCAGAAATGCACAGTGCCCCACATGTGCCTCTGCACATAGGCTGTGCACGAGTCTGCACTCCCTATATGCAAATATGGCATCTTTCAGCAAGATGATCCAGAATTGTAAAGTTCTGGTGGCCCACTTGTTTAAAATGTTAAGTTTATTCTTTTATGCTGTTATTCTTCTTCACTTTCATTTTCTGGTTCCAAATCAGAATCACCATTGATTTCCTTTTCAACAGTCATGTCTTGTTCATCTGATTGTTCCTCTTTTTCTTCATCCTCATCCCAGTTTTCCTGGGGGAAGGGAAAACAGGAATGTTTGAGCTTTTGACAGTAATACAATTTCTGTTACAATCAAACAGGAGACTGATCCAAGTCCACTTACATCTGAGTCTTTGTCTGCAATCATCTCATCATCTGAACCTTCCTCTTCTGAGGATTCTGCAAAAAGAAAACAATCCCTCAGTCTAGAGAACAGACTTGAATGTGTCCAAACAAAACCCAAATCCACATGCTCTTAAACTAAACCATGCTCCTCCAATGAACCATGCTACTTGAATTCCAAAACTAATTCTACGTGAAGACTAGGTTGATCAACATAAATCAGAAACTAGTCATTCTGCTATGATTAAACAGTATGCAGTTGCAGTAGAAACCACAGGCCCAAATTGGAAGTGTACACGCACACAAAATGACACTACCACCTTGTAGTTCTGCTGATTCAAACATAGAAGCTTGACTGCATCGATCTTAGCAGATGGGCAGTTAGTGCTGGAAATCTGAGTTTGTTAGTTAAGTAGTGTACCAAACTTCCAATTAACTGCTTTTATACTTTGTAAAGCAGGGACAGAAAGGAAATAAAGGAAACAAAAGTAGGGGAATGAAGGAACAACTAACTGCAAGATGCCTACATGAATCACTCACCTACCTGCCATGGGTTTCCCACAAAAATTCTCTGCTTGCAGACTGTGTACTAATAGGTATGCGCAGGAACATGATGAACAGCCACCAAGTATCAGCTATCACATGAGCTCAGGAGTTGAGCTACGACTAGCATACAACACTTACCATCCTCATACACCAGCTTGGCAGTCTGGTTAACTTCGGTTATATCCTGAACTTTTTCCGCTGCTGCAACCTGAACAGAATTTGCAGATTAGCCTTAGATGAAATCATGTGTTCTCCAACCTTAGAAGTCGACAAAACTCAACAATGTAAATTAAGTCTACGTCAAGGTTAACATTCATTCATAATTGTAGTTTAACAGCCAAGTAAATAGGAAGGACAAAGGAAAATTTTAGAAGCACCTGCTCTGAAGTGGCCTAGTATCTCTTGTTTATTGCTCTTTAAAATGCTACGGGTTAGTAGACATTTGGCAGGAAAGACCACCTTCTGCAAGCATGGATTGACTAGACAGTCAATCAGTTGTAGTGCTTTGTGTATTGTCAGTGTAGCTGTACAGCAGCTGCACTAAGTTCATGATGACAAGTTCCATTAAATGTAAGCTCAACAGAAAGCTACGGCTGCAAACAATGCTTCTTCTACACATATGTATACACCTGTATTATTAAATCTGAACTCACCTGGGTGACAAGAAGGAAGAGTCTTCCATGTAGACGGGAAAGCTTTTGCAGAGTTTTTACTCTGCTCTCCATTAACTGGTATAGCATTCCCAGCTGAGGAATAAGGTCTGGCAACTTGAGAGAAGGAGGAAGAAAAACAAAGTTGTTAACCAATACATCATTTATGTCTTATTTTAAAATTTTAAACTACCTTTATACATTTGGGGCACATAATCCTTGCTCACACCACTCTGGACAGAAGGGAAAGCTGAGAATTTACAGAAATCACCTGCAGACCTATCAACTAACATTTGACCATACCTAGAACAATCACCTGCTCTCAGAACATGGCCATTCTACTTACACTACTTTTTCTTTCCACAGTCACTCAGTAATCTGTTTGTTTGTTTATTTTAAACTGAGCAAGAATGCTTTATCCATCACCTGCTAAGAGAAGGCTGGACCTCGATCCAGAAGCTACTACATTACCTGCTACCCTGCCAACTTAGGCATACCTTTACCCTATATGTTCAGTCATACCCAATACAGTCTCAAGATTAGCATTACAGTAGCAAGACAAATTTAGTTCTTTAAATTTTAGTGACATATGCTAGATCATACTTTTGACAGTTGTTTTGTTCCCTACTTCTGTTAGTTATGACATAATTATAGCCATCCCAAAGTCAAAACAAGTTACGTCATGAATAACTAAGGCAATTTATAAAAGATGTCCACCAACACAGCAAAGTGGTATAAGTATTGTCCTCTGGACATTGGTATGGACACTACCATATGTGGAGAGCAAGAGACAGATTCCTAAAGGAAGACAACACGTGTTTAAGCATTTAAATCTAGTTTTAGTTACATGCACTACATTTAATGTAAGATACTTACTGTGGAAAGGTAAGATGCATGTAGAGTAAAAACAGACTTCAGCCATCGAACCATTTGTGAGGCACTAGAAATGATATTAGAGAGATATTGACTGACAACACCCATTTCATTTTCTAGATGCTAAGCTGTTCTACAGAAAGTCCTCTACTTACATTATATAGAAAGAAAAATGAAAATAATACAAAAAGATGGAAATATAGTAAGTTTGATTATCCAGATGAGGTGTCTATATAGAAGGTACTTGCTAGGAAAAGAACAGACATCTAAGTGAAGGACTAAAACTAGATATTCTCAGGGATCTGTGTTCCTAATGTCTTAATGGAGGTTTCAATGGATAGAAGATCAAAGTATTATTTTTTTTAACCAGTTAAGGACATCTAGTCACAGCAAAGCTATCCCTCTAGCAGTATAACATGAGGGAGAGGAGAGGAGAAGTGGGGGTGCAGGAAAAACTATGTTTTTCTTAAACAATACCAGGAGCTGTCTAAAGAAAAGCAAACCACACAAGCAACACATCTGATAGTGATTTGAGTTCTCATATTTAGCAGGTGTGAGCTGTCAATATTCTGGGACTTAAGATACTTTCTTAGAATACTCATTTCAGGTATCCTTTTCCATTTATTATTTTCACTTACATCAGCCTGACAAAGCACTGTCTTAATAAAAGTTCTTCTTTGCACCCACAGCCAGGTGAGAATTTTTACCTCAAGATGCTATTACTACGAGTGTTAATTACAGTTACTTTGGAAATCAGCACAGGGAAAGAGGGGACCATAATGCACACAATAAAAATGTTTTCCGTTAAAAAACTATGGGTGACGTGTATCTTACCTGTATGGGTTGCCTTGCAATCTCTTTGTAAGCTAGCAGGACAAAAATAACAACAATTAACAAGCAATTAAAGCATAATGAGCTTAAAACCTGACATTATATCTACATGACAGCCCCAGTATTGGGGCAGAAAGATCTCCAGGTATTTGAAGTTTCCTAGAACTAACCTCTGCCAGACTCCAGAATATTGTATTGCTGGCTCTACCATGCTAAATGCAGGCTCATAACTTGCAGAAGCTGAGTTTCATTACTACAACAAAACTGGGACTCTTAACATACAATACATCCAGAGGAACTTGAAGTTTTCAGGAAGAGCTAAGAAGGAAATTCCTTTGTGATTTGTTTGTATGTCTCTGTGTATCTGCGTAGTAGAGCAGCTGCTGCTAAGTTGACAGGTTGGAGAAAGTGAAGCCTTGCAAGGTAAAGGCTCTTTCATAGAACAAATTGCAAGTTCCGGACAAGAGTTACGTGAAGATCTCTCCATCCACTGAGATTATCTACTCAAATACTTAAGATTCTCTGGCACAGGTCCAAGAGAAGAAATGCTGCACCTCATTAACATAGGTCTATTAGGTATCAAAACTTATGTGCTTAAAGCAAATCTAAACATTCAAAACCAGGCAGCCTGCATAATTCAGTTAAGGTTAGTAACAAGTAAAAAATAAATTTTACTTGTAGCCAGCACATTAAAATACAAGAGAAGTCTAACCATTAGCTTCTTACAGAATGTCATTCACGTAACAAGAGCAACTAAGTGATGTTCAGTTTAAACAAAGTAATACATAGATAATGCTAATTAATAAATTAATAAAGTATTTCTGCCCAAACACAGATTTTATGAACTATCACTGAATATGCAGTCCAGAAGCCAAATTCCATTTCAACTGACTACTAAGTGATGTCGCAAATCACAAATACAGGAACTAGTCTTTTGAGCTACCTTCAAAAGAAGAATGAAATTGCCCCAAAAGTGCTATCTAAAGTGATTGTTTTAAGTACATATTCTGTTTTTCTTTTTCTCGTATATATAGTGTTTTTAGGAATTTATGCTTGTTTTACTTACTCAGGCTCGTACTGCTGTTTTCATGTTTCAAATTATCATCTCTTTAATAGCGTAAAATAAGTAACGATTTTTTTTTTTTTGCCATGGACTAAATTCTTTACAGCTGTAGGTTACCTCTTCCTTCTTTTCCCACCTTATTTTTTATGATAATACTAAATGATCTAATGCTTTTCCTAGCTTTGACAGTGGCACTTTGTCCTTTGGTTAAGCTTCAGCCAGACAAGGTAAGAGCAAATCACAGAAACTGAGAATTAAATAATTTTGGTATTATAAAACTTTAAAATCAATCTTATTTCATTTATTGAAATCAAGAAACATATCCTGGATTTTCCCCAGATAAAAGACAAGTCAAAAGTGGTTTGTATGACAAGAACATGAAATGCAATCTCTCCTACCTCATGCAGCAGTGGAATGACAGCATGTATAGGCATTCTGGCTACTGTGTTCTTTATTAAAGCGTCCTTTCTTGTGTTAAGCACTTTCTGTTAAAAATATGGAAAAATAAGATCAGGTAGTCATTCAGCTTTAACACATGGGATCACAATAAAAAATTCCTGGGTTTATCTCTCTTTTTCTACCCCTTTGCATGCTCACATGAAAGTAACAAGCAAAACAAAATTTACTGTGAAAAGAGTTCAATTTTTCAAGTCAGCTACAATTAATAAGACATTTGATTAATCTGCCTAAAACAATCTACTTTTGCCACTAGTCCACCCAACCCACATTAGAAACAAAGCACCAGACTTATTAAAGAGAACTTTCCTATCTATTTTTCTGTTTCACTTCTGTAAATAAATGCCTTTCTCCAGTGTCTGTGACAAGTAATTTCTACTCAGTGTTAAATTCTCAAGAGATTTCATTTTCCTGCCCCATAACTACCATTTTCCCCTAGTTCCAGTGGCACAAGAAGCTTTTTAAGTGAAACTGTTGTCATCCATGTATTTTTCAAACAGTATCTACTCAGAAATTGTACCTAAGCACAGATTATTCTCTATCTCAAGCTGAAGGGCTTGCATTGGTAACATCAGTTGTAAAACATCTGAACTCTGACACAAGTTTATCATACACAGAAGTGCTTCGAAGTTCACAGACTGACTCAGAAAGCAAGGTAGATTTTTAAAAAACACCACCACCATAATTTGTAATACCAGTGCCTTGAGCAGCACGTCAGCAATAAGCAGCTAGGAGAAACAATAGGATCCTAACTGTTCAGCCTCCACAGCTTTCAAGGAAGCTCCCCACAAGTCTAAGCAAACAGATAAAACAGCATATAGGGATCTTGTAACACTTACATTTAAGATGTCTGAATCATTGCTTTCCAAGCCCTGAACCAGAAGTACTGCAAAGCTATCTGTTTGCGGAAGGCCACCTGGAGTTTTCACTTTGCTCACATCGATATCCAATGCCCCTAGGCGCTCTTCAATGCTGTCCTGCAGACAGGAAATAAGGAGAGTGTTTCGGTTCAGTTTCTCAGAAATATCAGCTGAAAGCAAAGTAGCTAACCTACACCATTCCCTCCTATCCAGCTGAAAAACAACAGATTTAGCATATTCTTTTAAACATACTAAGAGAGAATAGCCAGAGAGAAGAAAATGAAGTTTTGACTGAGAAGCAAGAATATATCTTAACACAGAGTGACAGACACAAGTGTGTGATAAAGTTCTGCAGTAACACAGCAAAAGTATGGGAAATGCATTCAGGGCTTGGATGAGAGAAAGTTTTGGTTTTGTTTGTTTGTTTGTTTGTTTACCAATGAGAAGACTTTCATACAAAGATTATGATTCACTTTGCCTGCATGCCAAACACAAAGCAAGTTCAAGTTTACCTAAAGAAGCTGCAATGATGATTTAAGACTTTCGAAAGTCTTTCATTGTGTTTTAAAGAGGATGCACCTTACCTCTGTCTCTCCTGGTTTCCTCTTGCTTTTATTTTTCTCCTTTCCTGAGGATGGAGTTTTAACAGCTGCACTATGTCCTGGGATGCCAGGCACTAGAACTTTGGTGTCTGAGTTCACAACTGGCGTTTTTACCTGGTAGAAAGAAATAACCGCATATGCATGAATTGCTAATACCTTTAGCTTTCCTCAAGTTTAAAATACTGATTTTATTTCCAGACTCTTATATGTATGTGTGTTAAAACCAGCCTGCCACAACCAATTAGAAAAATGCTACGTGCCCCTTCCAGAACGCTTCTTTCCCCACGGCTCTGCTGCATGGGCCTTTATTTGAAGTACCTGCCCAGCCTTCTGTACTTGTGGGAGCCCTGCTGGGCGCCCACTGAAGTGATACAAATATGATCTGCTACAGTGAGCACTTCAACTTCCACCTAATGTGCATAGAAGACAGACTTATAAATAAAATTTTGATTTTGTGGTTCAAGAACTTCACTGCAGTGAACAGTAGTGGCATTAAAATGCTACCCTCTTTGCTCAATACACATCATCTTTCTCTCCACAGGGCATGCTCAGACAGCCAAGAGAAATGAGTCTTCAGTGCAGTTCAGCAAAAAGCGAAACCAAGATGGAGATCATCACTGCATGCCAGGGAGCTCCCAGACCTCTCACAGCATTTCAGCTCTGTTATCCCCCACCTCCAGGGACCAAGAATTTAGCACAAAGGCCCACCAGACTGATGGAAGTACCAGAACTGGCAGCTAAACTGAGGGTTAGAAAACTGGGGCTTTCACCTCACTACATCAATGCCAGGAGCTATGATTTGAGCTACTGGAGGGTAACTGTGCAAGTGCATACCAGTACACAGAGCAGCCATGAAGCACATTTCCCCGCCAACAAAGGCTATGGACCTCTGTAACTACACACTGCAGATCTGAGCAGACCTGCCTAGTAATCCAAACTCATTTTAGAAGTAAATTCTAGTATTTCTGAATTAAAATATGAGAATCGACAAAATTGTATTTCACACAAGCTCACCTTTGTTACAGCAACATCTGTTTTAAGTGCCAACACTTTCTGGACATCCCTTATCAAACATATGTGGGATTCGGTGGTGTTCAAAGACTAGAAGGCCAGGAATAAAAACAGTTAAATATTAATAATTGCAGGATTAATTCACTGAACTATGGAAAGGTGAGAACAAACTCCAGATGCATAAAGAATGAGTCCCTCCCACCCCCCCCAAAAAATCAAGCAGCTGCTTTACAAATCTGCCGTTTATTACCAGATCTCTGCAAACAAGTTCATGCAGGGAACAGTTTCAAAAAGTGTCAATGGCCTAATGTAGTAACAGTTGAGATGGCAGGAAACAGCAGTAATGCCAAGTTTTCTCCAACTGAAAGAAGAATACAAATCCCCTTTCAAAGCAACTCAGGGGCAACAGTCATAACTCCCAGAGAAGGGGGAAGTAATAAGAACTATCTCAAGATGCAATTCAAAAAAGTGCATAAAAAAAAACTCAAAATGAGAGCTGTTTGGAACCGTATTACAGAACTGCAAACCTCTCCAGTAAGTTTTACATACCACTCTCTCTATGATGGGCTGTAAGGTGTTTCCATACACTAGCAGCAGAGACTGTTTGTCTGTGCAAAATGCAGCTGCTAGGATTGGGACTGGTTTTGGCGTAGAGTCCCCATCATTTCCAGGTGTTGCTATCTGGATAGTACAGTTTGATGTTAAGGGTTTTTTGCAATAACTGCAGAAAAAAAAATAAAATAGGAATAAAAAAAAACATGTTTCACTTAAAAGGCTTCTACACCTTGCACATGTAAGCACCCTTCATTATCAAGTCTTCAAACTCAGCTAGTTTACATCTTCTACAGATGCTTCAGATGAGGTACAGACAGGGAAAGCCTCAGCAAAAGCAAGTTAATAGCAAAGTACAGTATAACCCCCCAACAAATACATTCTCCTGCATTTTCCCGAAAAACATGTCAAGTAAGCCAAGACAAAGAATCCATTGGAAACTGGTCTGTGAAGAGATGCCAGAGTTTAAAGGCAGCAGCACGACAAGATGGGCTTTGCCTTCCAGTAATCCCGGACCTTTCTCAAAAACACTCTCAGAAAGAATACCAACTTACCCATTTAAAATGTGTTCAAATAAATGCAACTGCCCATCTCTGCACACAACTGCTAACTTCACAGGCTGAAAGAAATCACAAAAGATTTTAATTAGACCAAATAACAAACATCCCACAAGTATGAGACTTCAAGAGACATTTGCATGGTTATGATTTGACTTCTTTCAGTAGCTAAATACGTTAGAGATATAACTAAATCCATAAGGAAGGTAAGAGACACTAACATCTCAGGAACATTTAGTACAACTATTAGAAGACAAAAAGATAATTTGTAGCTGTACTTTACTGTGTAACTACTGATACATCCAAATCTGAACAGCTCAGACACTAGCAATGTTCCAAAAAATACCATACCCAACATGTCTAGAGCTACTGGTCTACAAAGACTCTGACACTTTAAATATTCTCACAGGAAAGAAACAGAAACAAAGTACTCTGAGCTATTACAGGTGTGCATTACAGAATATTCACATCTCCGATACATACAATAAGAAGGCACAACTCGAAACATTAGAAAGTATAGCGTGAAACACTGGTTTTGGAAAGAAATCTAAAGGCAGCAGGAGAAAAATGTTTTAAATCATTACAGAAACTATTTCTGAATGTTTCATATGCATTTTTCTTAAGACAACTATGAAACACTTGCTGAAATTGAGACTTGGAGAATGCGCATTGCCACTTCAACTTGTAAAGGTTAGTTAATTCAAAATGCAGTTGAACTACTGAAGCCATTTGTGATCAGAATAAAGCAGGACCACACTTAAATTGCATTTTAGAAAAAAAAAATTACTGACAAAATCTAATACACATTTTGATTACTAACTTGTCCTAAATAGGAAACAAATTACATTTCCACCATAACAAGCAAAATTTCAGAAAGACAAATGGAATTTGCACTTAGCTTTGAAAATGAGTATTTCAAACTTTCACCTATATAAACGCACCTGTAATAAATATTCTCATACTTGTGAATCAGCATTCAAACCCTGTCCTGTCATAACAGAAACGAAATACAAGCCAAATTTCTTTCTTTACACCCTAGAAAGGAAACTAATGTGAAAATTGTTAAACATATTTCGTTATAAACTACTGCTCCTACCTCTTCTTTGACTTCTGAAACAGTCAGGTCAATAAAAGTTGGTTCATCTGTTACTGTGAAAGACATCACAGCATTCTTTTCTTTCCTATCTGATCTGATCTGCCTGGAGACACAAACAACAGATTATTTAAAAGAGCAGAAACAGCAGCCTCTGCATCTGAAAAGCAGCACAGTGTTATGGAACCTGTAAATCACTTCTGATTCTTATCTACCTCACTCATGCCATACCTGCAGCTTTCAGCTTTCAAAAGTGTTCTAAATATCAAGTACAAAGTAACTCCCATGTGAAATCCAGCAAGAAAACTTAGTTTAAACTTCACAGCAAGTACAAAGAAAAGGAAGCCCATCACACACACTGTTCCTAGCATACCTTGGGAATTCAAGTGGCAACTACTGGAAGCATGCTCAGACACAGCCAAGGAAATTCAAGTCTTCACTCAACAATCAGTGAATCGAAACCACCATTTAAGAGATCATCACTGCATTTTTCCAGAGTGCCCCTTTTGCTTAATCACAAAGTTCAGAACATACTTGTCGAGTCTATCCTCAATACTGATCATAATCAAAGTTACAAATTACAAAAAGCTTACATACCATACGCTCAGTAACCGGTCATGTATAGCTCCAGACAAGAAATAAAGCCCTGTAATTCCATCAAAGGACTTATTTTCATTCATAGGCTTCACTGTAGTAAACATTAATGATGACACCGATGTGGCATGGCCTGTGAAATGCTGAGGGAAAAAAGAAGGAATTCTTCAATCATTGCCATAAGCAGTCATATGAAAAAAATAAATATTAGTTAAAGAATGTTAAGAAAGATCCATGCTTTACTAAGTCGGCAAGGATATTTCAGTGTTTTTTCTTTTTAACTAGTGATCAACTTTGTTGCATTTCTATATTTCTACATTTCATGGAAATGTTTTCAGACACACTACATATTCATCAGAATTTAAGAAGTTTAATGGGGAATAAAAGGCAAACTTGCTGAAACTAAGCCTGTGAAAAGAAATCTCACATCTGCCTGTACTGCTGTTACTGTCAGAACGCACTTCATTTCACATTTTACAATGAAACTAGATTCATAGTTTCATTCTCAACTGTAAGATGAACGTACAGGTCTGCTAACACACCAAGACTGTTCAAACAACAACAAAAAAAAATGAACTACTCAATTTTTATGTTCACAAATAGTGGTTTTGGTCATCACAGGATGATGTGTCATCACAGACACATGTACAGTAGTTGCCAGATGCCAACAAGTCCACAGTAATGGCACATGTACACACTTACCAGGCTGCAAGTACCAGGAAATTCAGAAACTAGTTGCTCCTTCTCTGCTGTCATGCAATAAAACACGACTGCATTTATGGAACAGCCAAAATATGGTAACTTGCTTGTGTGTGAGCCCTGCTTGTGTGTGAGCCCTGCCCAGGGAACAATAATGGTTTTTCTCCTCTGCCTTCCAATTGCTTTAACAGCAAAGCTGATACCACCAGTTATGTACAGTTTAGCAAAGAAACCTGAAGGAGCTCTCACAAAAACTCATGCCAGCAGCAAACTAATTAATAGTGTGCTGAAGTGAGTTCCCTGGTAGAAGGGCATCAGAAAAGGACCGAGTGAAAAAGACACCTAAGAAAAAGGGTTTTGGTGGCATTCTCAGACACAGCCAGGAAATTCAACATCCTCACTGAACTCTCAGCAAGTTGAAACTACAGTTCATGGTATCATCACACTAACAGCTTCCAGCAGCCCCAAGGATGCCAGCTACCTCCTCATACCCAGTAAAATTTTCAGATGTCTTATTAGGAAACAAATACATAATGTCAGCAATCAAGTAAGATTTTTATTATTTTGTTATTATTTATTATTATTTACTTTTTACATCTAGTTGAGCAAAGTTACTTACTCTGTAGACTTCTTTGGTCTCCAGGTCCCACAGTTTTATAGTTCTACCAGCTGAAAGCAGCATTTTCCCATCTGGACTGATGCACAAAGAGCTGACACTGCTGTTGTCGCCTTTCCACTTACTAGAATTTGGATGTAGAGTTTTTGTCCAAAGGGAGAAAGATGGAGAAATAGAAAAGACAATATTCATTAGCATAATTTCAAAATGCATGCCAATGATGCTGAAAAATTTAAGGCAATATGTATTTTAAAAAGTAATCAAAAATGAGGTTTTTTATTCCGTTTCTGCTCCTCTTTCAAATTAGTTCACATAAAAATATAGCAATTCAAAAAGAAAAAGATATTTTGAACTTCCGTGCTTTGCTTTGTTTGTTTGCTTTTTAAATACTTGCTTATTCTGTTCTGCATGTCCCCCTCAAAGTTATCTACTATTCAGAATCAGGTAAGAGGAGACATACCATTTCAAGACTTCTCTCAGCACCATAATCCTAAAAGCTTACACCAACCTATTCAGAATGGACTTCTGAGTTTTGAGACCCACTCAGTTCCTGGCACTCCTCTCAAGTCTGTCAATTACACTGACAATAATAACCTTGGCCTTAAGATGTCCATGGTTGAAAGCACTATTTAAGAAGAAGAATGATGTAGTCATGAAAAGCTTGCATCTGCTTAGAAAGAATGTGAGTACTGTTATATTTCTCACAGGACAAAATTATGAGGAAATCATTAACCCTTTATAAGATAGTAAATACCTCAAAACTCAACACAGCCTGATGGCGAACATCCCTGCTGAAATACTTCCAAGTAACTTTCACGTGCCGAAGCAGCACCTCTCCTGCCTTCCAAAACAGAGCTCATTTGCATCATCGCCTTTGATTAGATTTCACAGAAGCTACAAGTTTTACTGCCTACAAACTTCACAAGTAACATTATACTTTACACAGAATATATATATAAAAAAAAAATCTTCCAAATGAGAAGGTCAGGACTAAGAATTTCAGACCAAGCTCCATTTAACGAAGCGAACCCAAGAAGGTATTTTCAAATGTACTAAAAAGACTTGTCTAAACTGGGCTACAGAATATAAATCACAGCGAAAAACTGTTAGTTTTTACTTAGGATGCTCTTTACATAATTTTACAGAAAGAGTTGTTAAATAGGACATCATGAAACAAGTTGCATAAGGAGACAAACTGAATGCTCTGAGTGTTCAGAGCATTCTGAGTGTTTAAGACTTGAAAAAGCTACAAACAGAAACAAAATGTCATCCAGAATTTTCTATATTACTTCTCTCCATCACCTTGTCTTGCCTTTTCTTCTACAGAAACTCACTCTTCCCCAACTTGCTCTTCTTCCAGAAGCTTGCTCTTCTACCAGAGGTTTTCACGTGTGCTGGACAGACCTCCTGAAGAGGTTCTACAGGCTACTTCTACAATAATTAAAAAAGCCAAACCCAATGCCACGTGATTTCAATTCCCAATCTAGCAGTCCATACCTCTACTGGAAAATATCCAGAAGACTGCAAACCAAAAGAAGTCGAGCATTACTTCTCTACCCCAAGAGCTTCTATCCTGAATTCTGTGAGATACATACAGATTCACTTGAGTCACAACTGTTAGAGAACGAAGGCAATCTGACATGCACGGTGGTGAAAAGCTTGGTCAAAAGCAGTTATTTTGGTTTCCTTGTTCCTTCTAGTCTCATCAACTTAGCTAAAATTTTAGAGGGTTTTTTTTTTCTTCTTTCCAGTTTCATTTACTTTAGATATGACTTGTAATACAACTAGATTTTTTTTTTCTGGTAAAAAGCATGATATTATACTGCCAGTGTGCCTTTCATTTATACAATCCAGTAATATTGCTGTTGTTGCCATCTTCAAAATAAGAGAACACAATGCCTCTAACTACCTTTTATATGCTCAACCCCTACCATCAAATCTAGGAGTATTTTTCAGCATTTTCCTAAGCAATTAGTACACTGCAACCAGAGCTGCCACAGAGTAACATCATTACTGTCAAGCTTTTAGCAGAGTTTGTTGGTGGCGTTCTCCTCAATTCAACAGAAAACACACGCAGGGGTAGGCACATCCTGCACATCAACACCTCGTTAGGGGGCTGGCATCGCAGGCAGGTCCTTGGCTTGTGTAACCACAGGACTCTTTCAGCCACTAGGACTGCAGAGGGGAGATGGTATCCATCTTGCAAAGTGAGACAAGAGAAAATTTACATCGGGCTTGCTAACCTAACAAAGTAGGAATTAACCTATGTTTGTTGTGAGACAGTGACCATAGTCCCCGAAGAAGCGGAGGTATGGGAAAGAGGCAGAGGGAAACACCCAGGTGAAGTGTGACAGGAAAAACTCTCACATTTCCCAATACAGCAGCATGACTGGACCCATCTCGATGGCTGCCCATGAACACATGCAATATGAGAAACAATCAGGATGAGTTAGATATCCATGGACAGCTTCAGAGCTTTGATCTTATTGGGACCACAGAGAAAAAGTGGGAAAGCTTGCAAGGCAGGAATGCTGCAATTAATGGACTTTCAGGGATGCTATTCAAGACATGCCAGGAAGGTGAGGAGGTTTCCTCCACACAGAAGGGTGGCTTGAACGCATGGAGCTCTGCTTTGAAACAGGCAAAGAGCCAGTGGAGAACTTACAGGTACGTATGAGAAGAGGCCAACAAGGGTGATGTGGTGAGCATCTGCTACAGATTGTCCAATTAAAAAGAGGTAGATAGATCTTCAGAATCCCAGGCTCTGGTTTTTCTAAGGGACTTTAACCACTCCAGCGACTGCTGGAAGGGCAGCACAGAAGGGCAGAAGCAATTCCAGAGATCGCTGAGAAGTGCTGAGGACATTGTCTTGATACACACATTGATACACACATTGTCTTGATTTACAACCAGACTATGAAAGGTGCTTTACTGGATCAACTACAAAAAAAAAAAAAAAACACCCCACAGGTCAGGGATGCGATGGCTGATGACAACCATAGCTATAGCATCCACAAGACAAAGGAATTCAAGACCCTAAGAAAAAATGAGCAAGATAAACAGCAGAATAGCAGAATTACAACAAATTCTGGGCTTCAGAAAAGCAGACTGCAACTTATTAAGAGAATGATTTGCAGTATCCCACTGGAGATTGCCCTTAAGGGGAAAGGGCCTCAGGAAAGCAGGTTACTCTTCTAGGATAAACTCCTTCAAGCACACAAAAGGTCCATTCTCATGTGCAGAAAATCACTGGGTGTTGCAGAAGGGTGTCTTGGCCAAACAGATAACTCTGGATTCACCTCAGAAATGCAAAAAAAATGGAATATAGAGAAGTTTGAAGTAGGGATAAGCTACATATAAAAATATTGCCCAGGCATGCAGGGACAGAATTAGGAAAGGCAAAGATCAGCTGGTGTTCAGACCAGAAAAGAATATGAAGACCAACAAAAAGAACATCTGCTGGCACATCAGCAGCAGTAAGATCATGACTGAGAAACGTGCAGGCCTGGTGCTGAATCATGAAGGGACCCATCAGGACACAGAAGAGGCCAAACCACTGAAGAGCAAAGTTTACTCTCAAGCCTCTCATGTTCCCAAACCTAGTGCCAGAGCCAGAGGAAGCAAAGCATTAGCCACAGTAAAAACACATCAAATTAGGGATCACAAGAGCAAAGGTTAACACGTGCAGCTCTGTAAGATGGAGCATGGAATAAGCATAAGCATGCTCCACAAGCAGCATGGGATGCACCCAGAAATGCTGAGGTCAGTGGTACTGCAAGGCCACCCTACCATCTTTGAGAGGTCACATAGCTCAGAAGAATTATCTGGTGACTTGAAAAAAGACAAATGTATCTGCAAAAGGGAGAATATAGGAAACAACAGGAAAGATTATACAGTACATCCACCTACTAACCATTTCCAGATATAAAAAGGTCAAAGTGACTGGAAACAGCCAGAACAGATTTTAAAAGGGAAATCATCCCTAACCAACCTAACTGCCTTCTTAATGAGACAACTGGCTTTGTGGGCAGGCACTGTATGCAATTTAAATTGACTTCAGCAATGCTTTTGACAATGCCTCCTATCAGACTACCTAACTCCAGTCTGGCTGCAATGATACAAACTGGATAGTCTTGAAGGTGGTCTAAGAATTGCATGGGACACTGGGCTCAAACACCTGGAATCACCACTGCTGGTCTGGCTGGTGGCCAGTTACTGGTGTAATTCCCTAAAGACATTTCAATGCCATTTAACAACCTTAGTATTCACCCAGGTCTTCATCAATAACCTTGGAACATGACAGTACGCACCCCATAACAAGTTCACTGGCAATACCAGACTACAGAGATCAGCAGATACACTGGAAGGCAGGGCTGCTATTCAGGGGCATCACAACAGCCTGCAGAATTAGGAAGTCAAATCTCAAACATCAAAGGAAAATGTAAAGTTCTTCGCGTGGGATGGAAACACTATTAGTAGTGAGCATTTGTAGCAATGAGGTCAACAGCACACTGACCTGCATTAGCTAAAGCATGCCCAGCAGGTCAAGAAACGTGATTCTTCTTCTCTCTGCAATACTCTTCAAATTACACCTGAGCACTACCACCAGTTCCGAACAGTACAAGTTATAGACATAATGCAGTAAATCCAGTGAAGGACTACCAAGAAGGTTTTGAGGCTGGAGCACACAGCATAACAGGAATAGGTGAGGGAATTGGGCTCAATCAATCCTAATAAGAGAATGCTAAGGGCAAATCTTAGTGCCATCTTTTGCTATCTTATGCCAGGGTCTAAACTTAATACAACATAGGGACACATTCCTTTCCTAAGAAAACTGAGGAGGTTACTGCTCGTCAGCTGTCTGCAATGCACACACCATCTCTAATGAAACTGGTAAACTGCTGCAAGAGTAATTTACAAGAAAGTAACAACAGCAGCAGAGAAAGGTCAAGGTGTCATCACATACTAGGCTTTTATTGAGGTAAGATAACCAAGATTAGTAACAGAAATCTTAGTTTAAGTTTAAAAAATGTATTACTTTATTAGAAAGGGAAAAAAATGCCTACCTCAACAGGAGTTTAAAGAGTACCAGCCTGCTCAGACAGCCAAGTGGAATTGTCCCCACTGCACATCAGTAGTGAGCGAAACCAATTGGGTTATCATCACAGCAAGGCCCTTCGGGCAAAGTGAGGTACACATAACAGATGTAACTAAGATGAGGTGTTCCAATATCTTCTAGAATTTGGATTTTTCAGGGTCAGAGAAGCATCTGAAAGCTTTTGTCTCACTAAAGACAGCATGGAGGGACATAAGCCCCTCTTAGCAGGAACAAATTCATCTAGTCTTTCCAATACAAGGAGAATCCAATACAAGGAGGAAACTTGACTGTGAGAATTATGCTTTTACCCCTTAATAAAAATGCTTTAAAGCCCACAGAAAATCAATAGCCACCAGACAGTTTTGTCCAGTGGGCATGAATCCTACATGGAGTGCAACATTTCAACAGAACATCACTAAAACCTGTGAAGGAGAAAATACACATCAAGTGCCAAGAAAGCCAACCAAGAAGAGGCATCACTCACCACTTTACTTTGCAGGTCTGTGTGTTCCATTCCACAATGTGTTTGTCCTCTGAACAGCTATACAAACAGTAGTTGTCCTGATGCCACCTTACACAATTTATTCTATTGTCATGACCACCATCCTACAAAAGGTAAGAGAGTGTCACTTATGAATAAATGAAGTCCTGCTACCAAGTCTTCCCTACCATCAACAGTATGAATAAGCTGCTCTTTCAAGAACTGAATTCAAATCATTGGCAATTCATAGAGGGGTGCATAGCATGCAACATCTTGGGGGCTTTTAAAGACCAATACACATTATACAATTATAAGTTAACGATACTTCATATTTTGGTTTGTACATGTAAGTATTTGGACTAATTCTTGCCCTAGTACTTTATAGTTAACAAAAAAAAAATGTCTTGTACACTACTGAGAGCCAAAGCTGTCTTAACAATATGAAATTTGCTCAAAAGAATGGCTAGCACGTATGTCCTGCTGATAGTGTCTGATTGTTTAAGTGCATTTAGAGATGGGTATCCTTCCCTCTACGCTCAGCATTCAAGAGCGTGCAATCATCAAATCAGAAGACCCTACAACAGATTATCATCCACCTTTCTTATTGAAGGACTGAAATATCTGCTGCTCAAATCGACAAATATTTTAATCATTTATCATTGTATTTCTTACAGTTTATAAAATTTCCCTATTTGAATCAGCAACAGCCAGTTCAGACTGCTTCCAAGAATGTCACTGTAAATTGGCCTTGAGCAAGACAAAAAAACATCACAGCAAGACATTCTGTTTAGTAAGGACACCTAAAAGTGACAGCTCTATTTCTAGCAGGAATAATCTTTTAATTCAACCTTTATGTAAAAAAAAGTACTCACTACATATCATCTGCTATGCCGATTATATAGAAGAGTGGACAGTGTTTTCAAACCAACCCAAACTGTAAATTTTAACCTGAAACTCCCTCACTTTGTTCACAGTTTTTAGGCTTAAGAAAATTTTCCATAGAACAGTGTTGACATTCATCAGCTAGTGTCACTTGGATGCATCATGATTTTAAGATGTCCTGGCTTTCTCTTAATTCCTGTACATTTATCACTACAAGTTTAGAAGCAAAAGAATGTGCCTGAGCATATCAAAGTATTGCAATGAGTTGCTTATACAGATTCACATTGCTTGTTACGTAACCCAAGCCTAAAAACAAGTTACTTGGGAGAGGCAGAAAAGCCAACAATGAGCAGTGAAATCTTTGAAAATCAGAATCTCATCTGAGAAAGATCAGGTTCTGAGGGTTCCAAAGCTTCCACAAGGAAGCAAGTTTGTATCCGTACAGAACATCAATGCAACACCTTCACAAGAGTCAATGAATGCTTCAGTGCTGCTCTCTTTTCCCACAACCCTGTGCAGGGGCAAGGGGTACGACACTCCCATGGAGTACCTAACTGTTTAGTTAGACATTTCATCAGTTCTACCATACCTAACGTAAAATAATAAATCCACACACAATATTAGGATACTGCATAAACTTTGAAATCTTGATGTGTACATACTGCTAATAATAGAAAAAGCATCATTCAAGATTTCCAAGAAAGTGAATTACTGCCCCTCTATTCATATATGTAGCTACTAAGAAAAAAAAAGATCTGGATAATTAGGTCAGTTTAGGATAAACTGACTGACGCCACCACTCTTTGGCAGTGTGTGTGATGAAGAGTGTATAACTTACTAGCTTGCTCTGTAACTCTCCTTTAACTGTGCTGTACAACAAAATGCTACCAACTGCCGTGCCAATAGCCAGGATATCTAACTGCTTGTCCACTTCTGCAGCTTCAGACTTCCGTTTTTTCCTCTGGGGCCCATCCTGGAAAATTGGAGAAAAAAAAAGAAAAAAGAAAAAGTGAAACAAATTAGTCTGACCAGCTATTCTTAAGTGTTAAAGGGTAAAAAACTTCTGCAAGTTTGAGACCCAGTCAGCCAGCACGAATTCCATGGAGGCAACAAATGAAGACACTGAAGCACACAGAACCTAGAGGTTCATCTTGTACCTCCATGTACAACTTAACAGAGTTGCTATGAGTCACTTGGAAATACTCAGTGGAGGCCATTTTGCTAACCTAGCCACCACCACACATGAAGGAAAACAAAAAAAAAAAAAAAAAAAATCAAGTTTTTCACAGAGCTCATTTCCCAGAAGGTAAAGATTAATACGATCACGTAACTTCATCCCCTGGATGGAAATGTGTTTTATCAAGCATGATGAGTTTACTGTTTCCAAAAACCTATTCAAAAAGTTGTGCAAATACTAAGCATTGATAATGCCTATTAAAAGGAAGTGTTACCCCACTTGGCAGAGGGAAGCAACCAGGACTTGAAGCTAAGTCACCTGCCCAAGCCCTCCTCTGATCAGGCAATTCTCAAGCCTTTACCCTCTTGCTTTGCAAGCGATACCAATTACTTTTGGAAGGAGTTCCCATTCACCTTGCTTTACCAAATGCACACTAAACTGAAGTAAGAGAAAGGCAGAAGAAAGAGCTACATTTTTTCTTACAGAGTTAATCCCATATAACTAATCACCAGGAAAAAAAAAAAAAAAAAAAAAAAGGAAAAAGTGTTTGAGCACTTTAGAAGAAAAAAATAATCCCTAATGCCAGTGGTTAGTTTTTAAATTGGACTTTGGTAAGTCTCCTTACATTTGTTACATGACAGCAAAGCACTTTCTCAGATTAAAAATAATACCAAAAAAATACACACAAGGTAAGGCTTTCTCTACACAACAGCTATGTGCACTAACCAACAGCCAGACAAAGGCACAGGAGACTCAGATAAAACGTGGGCTCTGGGCAAACTCCATGTAGTGCAGCTAATCTGTCATACAATAGACATCACACAGCAGACGTGAGTAATTTCTACTCAGGCCCAGAGATATGATTACAATCAGGCTTTGGGAGTTTTCATGACAATTAAAATTTAAAATTTTAACAGTGCAGGGTAAATAGTTCAGTTCTTTGAATTACTAGGACTTTTCTTCCCCTCCATATTTAACATACACAATGTTTTCCCCAACGAAAAGTGTTTCGTTTGGAGCCAATAAATACAAAAATGCTATATTGCTGGTTTAAGACAAAAGCAGAGAAAAGAGAGGACACTGTTTTTTTTTGCAGGCAATTGTTTAGGCTTCATCCTTCATGGGAAAGAAAAGTGTTTGGAAAATATAATGAAAACATACGAGCTAAGAAACCATCACAGTTACAACACAAAACCAAGTAATCAACAAGGTTTTAAGACAATATGAGAAAAGGCTCACACGCTAGCTAAATTTTTGGCAGCGATGCCAACTAAGCCATCTCAAAACACTCATCAGAAATGCAAAGACTGGGACTACATAGTCAGTGGAGATCCAAGTACAGTTTGTCTTTTCAGATACTTTTCTAAATCTCTTTATGTAGTTCTATTAATCACCACTACCAACCAGGACTGCAAATCAAAACCACGTTTAAAAACGGATTTTATTCTCTTCCCTTCCATAAAGCTTTTAATTACAATGTATTCACCTTCCATTTCAGTTTGTGACTGACTTCCTACTAGGGTCAACGGTGTTTCCAGTGTCTAGGAGAAAGCTAGGGGCAGTAAAGGTTTCTCCAATTTATTTATTTTTTAAAACATGTATTGCTTTACTGAACACGCTATATCAGCGCCGTTAGCGGGTCATTTTGTCATACCTTTTTGCTTGAAAGAACTATCAGTGGACAATTCAGACACCTATTAACATTTGAAGTGGCAAAACAGCACCTAGCTTTCCTGGAGCAGACAGTGGAGCTGAACTCTATCAAGTATCCGGTCCTTTCAAATTTTTTCAGGTTTATGGACGATCAAACTTGTTTAGAAATACTGAAAAATCGCAGTTTTAATAGCAGAGATGGTGAGAAAGTTATTTGCAAGGGGAAGTTTTTTCCATAATGTTCTTTCTTAGGTAGGGCAGCTGTTGAGAATGAAACTTTTTTTTCTTTGAGTTAACAGAAAACTCATCCCCATTGCTAACACGTGAAGTAAAGCACTTAAAGCACTGAAGTGGGGGGAAGCTTGAAGAGACTTGAGAGTTGAAGGTGAAAAGAACAGTTGTGACTTATTAGGAAGAAAGTGGAAGAAGCTATTTTGAAAGTTGGTGGTCGGCATCCTCTTGCAGAACATACCGCTGCATGGCAGGGGAGACGGTGAGCAGGGCAAGCAGGAAGCACTGACACTGCAAAAGCACGTGTGCAGGGAACATGCCAATAAGCCACCACTGCATCAGCAATTCCAGGGCCTGGAGTTCAAAACTTCATTTCCAATATTCCCCTCGAAACACGCAGCCTTTGTTAACGTGGCAGCAGTCCAGAACGTGGTTTAGGTGTGACTTGTTGAAACAACGTTTATAGATATCTATTGGCACAGTTTTACTCCTGAACACCAGATCCTAGTACTACCCACGGAGATGTCAACTGCCCAGCAAACAGAGGAAAAAAGACCGACCAGTGTAAGAGAAAATACATTGAATATAATGTATTTGGAAGAACCATCACAACTGTAGTTCTGTGGCTTAATCCAAGGACAGCCCAACAAATTATAAAAGTTTATGGCAAAATTATTCCAAGAAACAGTATGTTTTGGAACTGAATTTGAAAGAGTACCAACTTCCAGGCAGCAAACAGCATTCAAACTGCTGGAATAATAGAAAGGACCAGGAAGAGACCGAAGTTTGATGAAATCCCATTTCCATACAGCCCTAAAAACAGTTACATTGTAGCATCTGTAGCTTTTAGGGGTGGCTGTCTATTTTTTAACAGCCACTCAACACTTTTAAACTTTAAAAAAAAAAAAAAATTAAAGTCTCCTGTGGTTGATATAGGGCACCAAAAACAGTGTATCATGTTAGGTTTTGAAGCTGCACTGCACAGATTAACACCACTTTCACATGCCAATTTCAGTTTACGTAAGAGCAAAATTCCTACTCAGCCTTCTAATCAATGTATGCATTTTTTTCTTCAAAAGTGTATTAAAAATTACTAAGTTAAAGGCCAATTTAAAACTATTGCTTACTTCAAATGCCCTTTTTAAATTTGCTAAACTAAGCTGCTCAAGTGACAAAAGTGGGATAAAGCAAGTCTTCCTACGGACAGGCAATCTAAAGTGTGTTATGCACTTCAAAATACCTGTTATTTTCCATGAACAAAAGTGTTAATATACCAAAACATGTTAAAAAAAGTACTTGCTATGACAAAGGGGGTGCATCACATATCATTGTCCAAGGTATAAGATTTGGTCAGGAAACGGTATGGTCTAGCCGAAAGCAAAGGAAATGGTATGCTCTAGCTAAAGGGATAAAGAATACTTCAGCATGAATAGGATGAGAGGAGCGTAGCTCACGGTATATAACAGAGATATTTTCGTGTTGAGTGTCCAATTGAGCTGAAGTAACTTAAATTCAAGGTGGGAAACGTCCAAGCCTTCCGATGTGTGCTCAGAGGACAATTGCTGAATGCAGAGTACCTACTTGCAGGATTCCTGAGGTGAGGGATGCGTGTCACTGACAGTGCAGCAGCCTGCACAGATGTATTTCTGAGCAGGAGGAAGCAGAGATACGGCCCGTACCGGTACCTGCACCGCACGTGGACGCACGCAGCCTCTCTGTAACACCACCTGTGAGGCGTGCTGTGAAGTAAAGCGACATACCTTGATCCTTCCAGAAAGCCTTCTTCCACGCAGGTGATACAAAAGACAAAACGTGGTCAGTGCTTTTGACTACGGTGCTTTTTTAGAATTACAGAAAGAAGGAGAAAAGCCCTGCAGCGCCAGTTTCCCCGCTAACACCTCAAATCGCCCTTCCAAGGAGTAAACCCCACGGCGGGGAAGCCCCACACACACGCGGCGTGGGGCCGGGCCCGGCCTCTCCCAGAGGCACCGCTCGTGTGCGGGGCCCCGCTCCCCGTGTGGGGGCTCCCCGGCCCCGCCGCTGCCCGGCCACGCCGCGGCCCCGCCACATGGCGCCGGGAGGGCGGGGTGAGGCGGCGCGGCCACGCTCCGAGGCCGCGCGGGGCGCACCCCCCCCGG
>NC_048895.1:9910399-10022500 GCF_011077185.1 Oxyura jamaicensis
GAGGAGAGGCTGCGGCGGAGGCTGCCGCCGGAGCTGGGGGCGGCGGGGCCGAACGGGGCTCCGCGGCCCCCCGAGGAGGCGCGGTCGGTGCCGCCGCCGTTCCGCGCGGGGGAGCTGGCGCTGGCGGAGGCGCCGCGCAGGCAGAGGCCCCCGGTGCGGCTGCTGTGCCGGCTGGCGGCGGGCGGGGCGCTGGCCGCCCCCGGGGGGCTGCTGCCGCACGAGGACATCATCGGGCGGCCGCCCGGAGAGGTGGTGCGCCTGGCGGGCGGCGGGAGGCTGCTCGTGAGGCGGCCCTCGCTGGAGGAGTACGCGCTGCTCATGCCCCGCGGGCCCGCCATCGCCTACCCCAAGGTGCCCGAGGCGGGGCCGGGGGGGGGCGTGTGGCCGAGCGAGCCCCCTTCGTGCCGGTGCCATGTCGCTTTCCCTCCCCGCAGGACATCAGCGCCATGCTGCTGATGATGGACGTGCACCCCGGGGACACCGTGCTGGAGGCCGGCAGCGGGTCCGGGGCGCTCAGCTTGTTCCTGTCCAGAGCGGGTGAGAGCCGGGGCCGGGGAGGTGGAAGCGGGGCCGTGCCCTCCAGGGCATGCGGCATGTCTGATCGTCAGGGAGGTGCAGCCAAAAGCTTCGCTGCAGTTTCAGTTCTAACTTGAAGGGAAAGTCCACCTGTACTTTGAGTGTGGGCATGAAAAGGGTCCCTACAGGTCCTACAGAAAGCTGAATTTTACCTCTTGGTACTGTTGGCCTTCTAGCCTAATAGGTCCATCTTCCAGTCTCCCACCTTTCTTCGGTTCCTTTTCCCCATCTCATTGGACCGTCGGAGTAATGAGATTGCTGCGTACCAGTGAAAATGTTGTGTTTTGTTTTTCACGTTACCAGCTAGCCTGGTTGGAGCTAGATCTCGCCGCTCTAGCAGATGGACAGCCTTTGTTTGCACTCATTATCACTGTTGTGCTTGTACCACCCCATTCCATTAACAGTTGCTTTGGGGAGGTAACTTGGCAAATGTTACCCCTCCAGAGTTAAAGAACTTGGCAGAAGTTAGATTCTTTTCCTTTGTCTAGGCTCTAGGTTTAGTTTCCCGCTAGTTTAGTGCCCTGATCCTGCTCCCTGCACGGCCAAAAGAGAGTTGGTGTCTGCAGCAGGGAACTGAAAGGCACTGACATCACTGACTGGGGTGGGAGGTAGGCAGAACCTCTTTGCAGTGCCCCGTAGATAGCTTAGTTTTGCTGGAGTCTGTTTTGTAGTTGTTTGAGGAAAAACCTCACCCTTAAACTTCATCTCATCTGTAGGCATCCTGGTAGTGGACTACATTTCAGAGCAGTTTGATCGATGGGCTCCTGATAGAGAAACTTCCTTAAGGAAAAAGTCGTTAATTTTTCAAACATCAGTTTTTCTGAGGATGCTTAGTATTGAGCGGCTATGTTACTAATGCCATCTATCCGACTGTTGTAGGATGCCAGGTCTTACTGCTGAGGAGAAAATGAGGAATTAGGAGTGGTTACAACGTGAATTGTGTAAACTAGAGTGTGGAGATCCCTCATGAGCTTAAAATCAGCAAGAGCATTTCAGCAGCCAAAGAGGGAATATGGAGAGCCCCTTACTGAAATGAACAGAACAGTTTGTTCTTAGTTCTTCGTTTTAGCTGAAGTAATCCTCCACCTGGCATAAGCTGAAAACATTTAATTTAATAAGCCATTAAAAGCTGACCAAAGCTCACTCAACTGCAGGTCTTCTTGATACGTGTTAGATTCAGGTTTTTAGGTCAGCAGGTGTAGCTCATCTCCCTCACCCTCTCTCTGCCACTGAACTATTTTTCAGTCGCTTTCCATCACCTTTCTGCAATAACTTTTTTGGGGTTCCTTGATGGGATTTTGAAGATAGTATGGAAAAATCTCAAAGCAACTGTCGCAGTCTTGGAAGCTAGAAGCTGGCAAAACAGAAGGGGAAAGCCAGCACTTCTTTTTCCAGAGATGTATTTAGAGGGAAAGTAAGAGCCTTTATCTTTTCCCAGCTTGCCCTACATGCAGACCCTAAATCTGAAGAAAAAGCTTGAATGCTTGTTGTTTGCTAAGGTATCAGCTGTTGCCAAATACAGCAAAGGAGATTTTTGCACTGGGTATTCAGTCCACTAAGGCTGTTCCATCCAAGCACATGTGCACTTCCAGTTATTCCTCTCCTTTTTCAGTCTTGTCTCCTTCTGATCACTTACTTGAATTTAGCTGTAACCGTAGAAAGTCAACAAAGTCCTTTGCATCACCAGATTGTTCATTCACCTTACCCATGTGAAGAAAGCAGTCCTCGTGCATCAGTTCAGTTCCCTCTCAAGGAGAGGGGAAAAAAGGTACAAGATCGTATTGCTATTCTCAAATTTCTTGAACTTAAATCAGCACCAAATATAAACAGCTCAGTTACAGTTTGATGCAATTTGGTGCTGGCCTGGAAATAAATAGATTTGACTTGCTCTTTCCCAATGATGTCTAATTTTGCCACCATTTTACTAAAATGGTTAACCAGTGTTAACCAACAAGAAAAATAGCTACTACATAGGTAAATGCTGGAATTTAAATACGGTGGATGCATTACCAAAGTCCACAGAAATTTTCAAAATTCTCCTTGAGTTATCAAATTCAATTAATATTCTCTCCTTGTGTTACTCATTTAGTATTTTGTGTTCCACTGTCGTTTAATTTTTTTTCCAGCAACTACTGACATGCAACATGACAACGTTAGAACTATGTTAAGAATGTGACACCATAACTGTAAGATCTTTAAAATGTAGAAAATATGGTGTTTGCAAACTTTACATACTGCACCTTCAGGAGGTGTTTTTTTGTTGGTGGTGGTTTTTGTTTGTTTGTTTGTTTTTTTCCTTCTTCCAAATAATTGGTTGTCCTTATTTTTCTGGAAGTCAGCTTTAAAATGTAGGAAACTTCAGAATGAGCAGAGTGAGGAGTAAGACTGACTCCAAGGTGAACAGTTTTATTCTTAAAATATTTCCAATTTTTTAATCTTGAGTAGTAAGGAGTTGGTGCTGCAGTTCTACAATTGTTTAAGATGATCTAAGACTAAAATCCTCCCTTCTTTCATATTGATTCTGGCCTCTGCCCGCTACAGGGTGAGCTAGATCATGGCGAGATTGGCAGGAAGCCCATCCCTTAGTTTGTTGTTTGTTCTTGGGTTTTTTTTTGGATTCACAGTGGGATCAAATAGGTGAGGGAATGAGTCTGCTGACTCCACCTTCAAATGGCTTAAAAATCCTGGAACATTACCTGCTGAGCTGCTCGTTGCAGAAAACTGTATTTGCCCATTAAAAATCATCAAGGAGAAGCAAATGGTATGATTGGTTTGAGAAATTAGAATAATGCAAGTATAGAATAATATAGCAGTGTATACATTGCTGGCTTTGCCTGGACAGCCTGGTAACACTTCCTTTACAAATAATATTGTACAGTAAATTTCAAGATAGCAAAACCTAAAACAAGTAATAAAGTAATTTATAATGGTCATAAACAATAACATAAAACTAACACAACCATGTGTAAATCAGGAAGTACGTTAGTATGGGACTGAGATCATCAAGCAGGTCTGGAGGGGTTTCTTATCCATTCTTATCCATAATTCTGATTAAGGAAAAGGTGGAGAAAGAACAGCAAGCGTTTGTTTTTAATAAACAAACAAATCAGGATCATAAAATATTTAAAACCATCATTTTCAAATCTTACTAACAACAGAAGCAGTGACTAGCTGTCCCCTTCTGTGAGTAGTGACCTACATTACAGCTCTTCCAGCTGCTACCTCTGGTAACGCTAGTAGATGAATCACAAGTAGATGGGGCCACAGATGCTCAAGTCATCTCTTGCTGCAGGAGTTACTGCGGGAGGACATCTTAGGAGCAGTTTGCAATGCTATAAATGTTTCTATCTGTGTATTGATTGATTTCAGTCCATAGAAGAATTAACCCAGCACTTTATCTGCATATATTTGTTTTAAATGCAAGGGAAATAATAAATTGTAATTGATTGTTTCATACGTGGCTATTTCCTAAAGTGCAGTTGAGATTTAACAGCATACTTCTGTCTCTTACAATGCTACCTTTTTCCTAAATTCTTTATTGTGGATGGGGGGAAAAAAGTAGTAAATCTAGTATTTTTGTTTGTTTTAAGTTGGGCCCAAAGGACGAGTTATAAGTTATGAAATCAGAGATGACCATCACAATTTAGCAAAGAAGAATTACAGGCACTGGCGTGCTGCATGGGAAATAGGGCATATGGAAGAGTGGCCAGATAACGTGGACTTCATTCTTAAAGACATCTCAACAGCTGCTGAGGATATGAAATCTGTAACATTTGATGCAGTAAGTGCAATAAAAATCCCCACATATGACATAAATCAATGCTTATATTTTCTATATAACTTGAAACTTCTAGTGCTCACACTTGCAGTGGGATCCCCAAATCTAACGTGATTGCAAAAGCAATCAGATGATCATCAATGAAAGAAACACCATGATTTTTTCATCGAGTTATGGGTATTTCAAGGTTTCAATTACACTTTCCCATGGAAGAGTGATATGCTATAGTAGAGAAACATTAAAATTAATCACTGTTGTCTTGTAAGCAAAGATACACTTATTTTCTTGTATTTTGGAGTAATGCAGAAAATTTTGTATTTGAGTAAGACATTTCAAACATTAAGGAAAATATACAAGCTTATTAAAATATGAATACTTAAACACTTTGATATCAGCTCTATGGAATACATGTTACTAAACAAACAAACTACTTATATTAACTCTTCAAGTAAATGACAATTGTGTTAAAGGATTAAATTGAAGAAACAAGATATCACAAAAATACCATTTTTGAAAACTTGACAGTCCACATGAAGGATTGGGTGCTTCCTTTCTCACCATTTCAGTTTGAATAGTTTTCTAGCAAAAGATGGATAAATTGACAAAGAAGCTTTCTCAGTCTTGAAACAAGGAGAAAGTTGGACATTGAAACTGTAGTGTGATCCCTGTATTACGCAGATGCATTGAACTTTTTTAAATATTTGTAAATAGGACATCTAAAGCTGTTCATAAATACAGTCTTACAGAAGTTTTTATTAAGGTGAACATTGTGGAGTTTAATTAGGAGGAGGTTTAACGTTTCCATAGGACTACTGTGTTGGTGAAACATGACTTGTGTTAATAGAAATTCATTTGGAAGTAGCATGAACTTTGATTTGTAAATGTTGGGACCTGACGTTGCTCTAAGCTGTTCAGAAGCAGTAATAAAACTGGTTTGCAATTACATACTTCTATAGTATGCATTCATTTTTCATACATAAATGTTGTTTTTCAAACACTGTTATTATGGAAAAAAAAATCTTTCTCTTGCAGATAACTCTGGATATGATTAACCCTCAGTCTGCTTTATCTGTTGTACACCCAAGTCTTAAACAGGGTGGTGTATGCACTGTATATTTAGCAAAGTAAGTATTTAATTCTGGCACTTACAAATTTATTCAGGCATCACCTGAAATTGTTACAAAACCAAGTATCTCCTAAAACATAAATCCAATGTAAATGAAGTAATGAAAAAAATTTTTTTTTTTTTTCATTTATTTCCTTTTTTAGGAGTTGCATAAATTACACTTGGCTATATCCTTTGGTCTGTACTTCAGGAGCTATAGTCAGTGGAAGTTTTCAGTTAATGACATCGTCAAAATAACTGTGTACTGTTTTCAGTTCAGTAGTCAGGTTGCTAGCTCCTTTACCCTGACATCGAAGGACTTGTATAAACAAAGGTGAAGAATGTGACAAAGGCAATAGAATTGAGGCTAAGTTTACTATATTATAGATTTGAGTTTTCAAAATATTTATCCTTTGCATTTCTTCAAAAGCATCACACAGGTTATTGACCTTTTAGACAGAATACGGACCTGCAAGCTCCCATTTTTGTGTGAAAGTATTGCTGAGGTAACTCATAGAAAATGGTTGGTACTCCCTGCTAAAATCAAGAATTGCAAATCAAACCAGACAGCGGAAACTCAAGAAAATATTGAGGAAGTAACTCACCAAAAAGACTATGATGAAATCCATATTCAGGATCAAATAGTTCTTAAAGACGTTGAACGCAATGGTAAGAACATTATTGTTAATGAGCTAGCCTGTTATTAGAATTTTGATAACCCAAAGATACAACGAAGGCAAAGTTGTTTGTTTTAGGAAGATGAGGGTTGTGGTTTTTTTTTTTCTCCTCGAGGTCAGCTATAGATAAGCTTTTGGACAACCTAAAAATTGTCAGGTTTGAAAAAGGATTTATTAATGGTTATTTAAATATCTTATTAAAAATCATGACTAAATAGAAAATAAATGGCAGTCAGCACATACAAAATGACTGTCCTTCCACTGCTATTTTCAAATAAAATTCACTCCTCTGTACTAGGCCTATTGCTGTTTTAGAGAACCCTCGCGAGCTCGAGGATTCCATAGAAGAAATATTACCACTGTACTCTGTATTCTAATTGTGCTGTTTTAGCAAACCTAGAAAATATACCTTATACAAATATGTATATTTGTAAATTCTAGGGTAGAGCACAGGTCTGAATATACTGATAAATGGCAACAAAGCAATTTAAGAAAAACAGTAAAAAAAAATTAAAAGATGTCAAGGAATACTGCATGTGCATTGCTAACTGTAGTCTGTTTTGTTGTTTTTTTTTCTTTGAAAACTTGTTGAAAAGAATTACAAAAAGACGTACTTCTCACAGAATCATTTTCTGATGATGCTGAAACATACTGCTCAGTACCTTACGTTGCTAGACCATCTAATTGGCAGGATGCTCATTCAGGTGAGACACTAAGTGTATTCTATATATTTTTTTTGAACTAGGACTTCACATGTTACTTTATCATGAAATCATAACATTTATATTAAACTAAAAAATTTACATTGAAATACTGAAGTAGTAACTTGTTCTGTTTTTCAACTAGCGTTCCTCACCAAGCTGAGAAAGTTTCGACCCCTGCATTCTTGATGCTGCTGTGATGTTAGCTACTAATTTGAGTGTTGTATCAGAATAAACTCTTACAAAGTAGCTGTGTTTTGCAAGTTGTGTAACTTAAGTAATTTCTGCTTTGATTTCTACTGCCTATAAACTCTTAAATCCCGCGTGTGATTTAAGGGGAATGTTTTAACAGAATCATTATGTATGGTACTACCGTGCAACACAAATTTTTCTGCAAATCACAGTATCTGTCTCATTCAGTGTTTTTCATTCTTCATTGCTTGTAAACCAATCCATGGATTTGTCTTGGTTCAAGATGCTACCTCGTCTGCTTTTCCTGGACTGGCTCTGACAGTCTACCAGAAATCAGGAGGGAAAGAAAAAAAAATAGTGGATCAATATTTTCTCTTTGAAATGCAAGTGAAGCAGCCTCTGAGTTTACTAATTTCTAACCGGTGATTATCAGTTTCTCTAAGAACAATGTTTGCACAACTGTAAGGGAAACTGAAATACACTGAATTTGGTCTTCTGATAAAGCCATACTCACTTCAAGAAAAAGATCAGTTGATGAAGTACTCAAATAGTTAAAATATACACAAAAACAGAGATATAAATTAACTGTAATTCTATAGTTAATTAACTGTAACCGTAACCAATATTAAATATGTATACCAAGAACACTGCACTTTATCTGCATAGTTGAGGCCTTACACAGGAAATTTACATCTCAAGTGTGTTCCACTCTTAACAGTAAATTAAATAATAAACATTTAACATAACTGCTCTATGTAATAGAGGCTTCTCAAACAAAGGCTCAGGAGACTACTTTGAGCAGTTCAATATGCAAAGATTCTATTACATTAAACAATTTTCCCAATAAACTGTTGTATTTTCTACACATACCCCAACCTTAAAAGGATATCTTCCATAAATTGTCAAAGACAGAGATACACTTGAAAGAAAGTGTGAAGTGCTGATTTAATGTAGGAACAAATTGATGACTGTAATTGAGGAGCCTACCCTTTCTAAACACTGCTTTCAACAAGAGCATTTAAAACTCACGTAACACACACTCCATTCATGTGACAGACACACCAGTATTTTTACTGTTTCTTGCCAAATGCTTTTCAAATAGGATTCTCAATTTAATTTATAATGTGAAAATAGTAACAAATGCCTAAATAGACTAGAACACAAAATTAGCCAGAGTAGTAGATAAAAACACTTTGAACAGACTCAATGTGTAACGCAGTTGGTACTTCCAGGAGTAGACAAGATGTGAAAGTGTCAATTAAATGTTTGGCTGAAACAAGATGTTATTTGTGGAATATTTTGCAAAAATTAGTTCAGATATGTTAGTAGTTCTTAAACACACAGGTGGTTTTCCTGATACTACTATGTCCAAGGCTGTTAGTATAAAAGTTTACCCAAAATAAAGAAAATGGTAACTGCATTTATAGTAGATGTTTCTGCTAACACAGAGGTTGGGTCTTGTCACACCAAGAAGAACATAGTAGTCCCTACAGTAGTCTAAACAGCAAATACTGTCTCAGTTACATAAGCTATCTGAAAATTACTTGCAATATTAAACTATACCTTGGGCATAAGAAACAGGAGAGTCAACCAGCATTTTTTCAGCTGGAAAGGTGTCCTTCGTATCTTGGGCTGAATGTAATTCAGTCATCTCCAGTGTGCCAGCTGAGGAGGAGGAGGAAGATAATCCTAGTCGCACAAATCTTCCTTTCCTACCACAAAGCAAACAGTCCACAGGCGTATTATTAGGTCCTCGCGGCAGCTGTTCTTCATCTTTGTTGTAGCTCCTCACAGCTCCACTGTGGTGCACAGAACGTTCTCGCTGCCATGCATAATGTGTTGGAGCAATAGCCATTACCTGTCAAAATAGCCATTATATCAGAAACCATTAAAATAACTAGCAAACATATAGCTGAAAACAAGGGATCCGATTCACATACGGCAGAGAATTAAGGCTAGAGAGTTGACGTGGGTATCATCTATTACTTATCTGCCTCAGTCTAACTAGAAAGTTTGCTACATTAGGCAACAATAAGTGAACTGGTTACGAATCAGATGTTGAAACATAAGTTTTATAGTCTTGTATATTCATGTAAATCATCACAAATACCAGTTCATGCTTGCTTTGTTGGACTGAAGATGGTGTCTTACTGTTAAACATAAACTAGGTGGATCTTCTGACTCACCATGTCACTAAAATAACAATTGCTAAGAGTTGGGAGGGTATGCTGGGAAAAGCATTCTACACTTGCCTTGTTCCTTGTATTTTTCCCTATTAATATCTCATCCCATCCATAGAGATGGGATGCTTGAGTAAATAAGATTTTCTTTTCCACCAGATGTAGTAAACAGTACCTGTCAAGGCTCGTCCAGACAGACACATGCCATCTGGAAAGTGAGGAATGTCTTTTTTTCACACAATATTTTTTGGAAAAAAAGTGTAGGTTGTAACAGGGTATTAATAGAGAAAGTTAAAAATGCATCCTTTCTTTTTTGAAATGCAATGAAAAACCATTACCCTACAAAGTCAATTGAATTTATACTGTTAGTTTTGAAGAGGAAAATTTCACCTGAGGTGTAAGGTTTTGGAAGGTTTTACGTAGTGTACAGTTCGAAATTTGTAAAGCAAAGACACAGACAAAGATATTTCTACAGTGAATGAAGTGAAACAGCTAATGGTAAATTTTAAGTAAAACTATTTGCATAAAACAGAAAGATTCTTCTCATTAAAAAACACTTTTAACAGCAGTGTAACTTAAGATATTCTAGTTTACCTTAAAGCATAGTTTCAAAGACTGTATTTTGAAAGCAGAAGAAAAAAAAAATGATGGAGAGTAAATGGGCCGTTTTAGCTGTATCTTTTCCTTCTTATGGCTTGTATACACTCTTTAAGGTAAAAATGTTTGTATAGAGCTATAGTGTTATCTGGTATTAATCGTAGTTTCAGCATCTACAATATTAAAACTTTCCCTACCTCTTCACAGCAACGCCTGCTTACAATAGCCCTGTAGTCAATTCTACTCCATAGTTGGTCTCTTAGCTTTAAGAAATCAGGAAAGAGCTTTCTCCATTTTTTTCCCAAAGCCCATGGGAAAATGTCATACTTTGATTCTTCATCATCTTCTTCCACTGTATTTGCCAGATACCTTCAAACATATATATTTTTGTGTCTGTGTTATTCAATCTTGAATCATTCTATCAATGTGATTTCTAACAGTAAAACATGTAGTATTAAAGTAGTTCTGTATGTTAATATCATGGGAAAAATTGCTAACAAAACAGTTCTCTCTCAGTGTTACAATCTGCTCTCAACCAGAAAGTTCCACATATATCCTTCAGGTAAGCATAAACTTAAGCTATAATAACAAATGTTTTACCCTAGAGGCTCCTAAATTAGTAGGTATGTAAGAACTAGCATATCCTGACAACTGTCACATGATATTGAATTCCTATACCTGAAAAAATTTCTAGTTTTAATCTCCTTCCCATTTTTCCTCACTTGTTCCTAATCTCAGTCTTCTCTCCAGGCCCACTCTAATGTGACCCTCTGACCCTTTCTCATCCTCTGTTATTTTCTGGGCCTCTTTTTCCTCCCTTCAGCAGAGTCAGACAACTTCCTCTTCCATGTTTTATGGATGCTATCTGGAATACCACATATGGTAGAAGGAGCAGCCATCTTTCTCCTTGTACTAGTGTGCCAATCAGAGCAGCTGCCAAGTGCTGTTATAGAAAAAGATGACCTGAGCTCTGTAACACTGTGAAAGAAAATACTTAACCACTGTAGGTATAGCATATATCCTTATATATGTATCCTATAATACAGAATTATATAGGCTCGGTAAAGACAGATTTATGATTGCACCTCGGTTTCAATGTATAAAAATTTTCTAAGCGTTCAAAAAAAGTTCTCTGTAATTACCTACCTAAATTTTTACAGTTGACTCAAATAACTTTGACAGAAACTTAATTAGTAAAGTTACCCCGGAGTTCCGCATCATGATAAAAGGATTTCAGTAAAAAGGACTTAAAAGATGGCTAAGATATTAAATGAGGTCTTATAAGAGAAATTGTGAGCCTTACATATGTTGCCACATATTACCCTGCATTTACTTCTTTGAATGTTAAAAAAGTTCACAGATTAACCGTTCTGTAAGCAGAAGTCCACACCACGTATTACAATACCTATGCAAACATCCCCTCATCGCTACTCAGGTTGGACATCAGGGAAACAACATTGAATTTGCACTAATTATAACATGTAGATTATGTTTCTCTGCTTCATATAGAACTCCAAACAACTACCAAGTGGTTATGAAGTCTCACTGTATATCAGAATCATTAGCAATGTAAACAAAGGAATAAGCTAACACAAAGTTTATGCTAATAAACCAGATAATGTAAGAGTACTTACAGAGCAACAAAGAAATTGATTCTGGTATGCTCATTTATTGTGAAGTTAGCCCTCTTGAAATAAACGAAAGTCATTGCCAAAAGATACTGTTTTAAAATGTAAAATATTACATTCATTATTAAGTATTAACATATTATTTCAATACAACATTTCCTAAAATGCTTAGCATGTTTATCTCACACAAAACTACTTTGTTCTTTCTTATCAATGAGGAAAGCATAAAATGAGTTTCTTGAAGTTTCCATATGAACACATTAGGAAAAAAAAATATATGGTCTGTATTCTCATTATAGTATCACATGATTAACAGTCAGTTTTCACTGAATGTATGTTCTGTTAACTAAAAACACTTAACTTGTCTGTAATTTTACAACAGCAGTCCATCCATAGGAAGTCTTGAATCACATCATCATCTGCAACAAAATAGTCATAGCAGTTCAAACAATAACATTGTTTTTTTTTAGAAAGTCAATGTAAACAAATAACATAAATTCCTCTTATTAAATGAAACAAAAAGAAAGAAGCTGGACCCACCAGTAGAGAGCAGAGAAAGTGACAGGGGAAATGGATTAGGTATGAAAAAATAGAAGACAAACTACCAGAAAGGTAAGGTGGAAAAAAGCTACTGACAGCATCTCATTTCATGACACCAAGTGAAGGTGAAAAAAGCACCAGTATTTTTTCTATTCATGTAACCTTTTCCTGCATAAAAGGTTCCCTTGAGTAATGTACACTTATCTCTGATGAACCAAAGACTGTTGAGATCTCTGCACCTTGAGTACCTGACAGCTTTTACAAAGCAATACTTGCTTGATTACTTGCGGTCAGCGTATGTCTCTGTGAACATGTACTTTGATGTTCAAGGTTTAAATATATATATATATTTTTTTTTAATGTAATCTACTATGTCTCAATCTCTTCTAAATAAATACAAAACTTCATATGAAAGAGATACAAATGCAAAAGAGAGGCAGCAGTTCCTCAGATTTTCTTCTCATTCAGTTTCTCTCTCTAAATGCTTATTCCTTTAATAAATAACGTGTTTATAGAACTGGGAGACCAGCCTCTTTTAAGCCTTGTGTAAAGGAAGATGTATGTTGTTTTACATGTATTTGTTGAAAGCTAAGAGAAAATAGTAAGGTATGGGAAATTATTGTAGAAGGAGGTACCATACCATCTTATTTTCATTTTTCATTTTAAAGGATGCTTTTAATCACTTTAATAGCCTTTTTTGTATTTTTAACTTAAGCATTAAGTATTTGTACACTAGAATATAATGACAAAATATGTTTAGACATAGACATTGGCAACTATTTATAAAAAGCACTCTCAAAATTATAATTGAGTTTAGAAAACATACTTACTTATGGTTTTCTACTGTTCAATCAAAACACTGATATCTATCATTATTAACCTACCAAACAATTTAAAGAAAGCTGTCATTTCCTGACGCTGAATAACTAGACATGGTCCCTTTGGATGTATATATTTATGACTAAGAACCCTTTTTTCACCATTTTCTTGATGGTCTTTAAAAGCAGGCCGCTTCAATCTAACAAGTTTTTTTTGCTGATGTGATCTGGAAGCACTCGATTTTACATGAACAGTGACAGTGGGAGGTGTCTGACACACCAGATTGTGTCTCATTTTGGTAAGTAAAAAGTTCCTGTTAAAAAAGAAGAAGAAGTTAGCTACAAAAAATAGTCGGTTTTACCATATGTCTCTATAATTGTTTTATTCAAATGAAGCGTTTTCAGCAGAGCTTCGTCTGTCAGGTGGTTTAAAAATTAATTGTATCAGTACACAGTCAATTAGGCAATTTAATTTAGCTTTGATTTGATTAAGCTCTTTTTCAGTGGAAGGAGACTTAATTGTTCATTCTTCATTCAAAATTTGAAAACACATCTCCTTTCCAGGAGGAGTTGCAATTTGTCAGATCCTCACATGTTTATCCAGGTCTAGCAATGAATCTCCATGCCTCCCCTCCTATTTGTGAAGGGGTATTTTTAAAGGAAAGTTAACAGAATTAATGTAACATTGCCATAATTAAACCATTTAATATAAAAAATAAAATCTTGAAATGCCGAATTATTTTTATAACCTTTGGCTATAGCCGCTGGGAATAAAATTTAAATTAAGTAGGAGATAACGTAAAGGCATAACCAAGGAAACAAACCTGAGGTGTTTGTAAAAATCAAGAGGACACCAAACAGAGCACGAGGAAAGCTACGTTTTATGCACGAGAAAACAACTTTAATTCTTCAGTAGGTCCCTAGGCAGAGGATAGGGTGACAGCCTCCCTAGCTCTCCAGCTCTTAGTTGTGACACCGGGGGGGGGGGGAGAGGGGGGGAACAATAATAATAATAAATAAATAAATCTCACATTGGGCATGTAATTACCCAGTTCAGGTTCCCAGTAGGCGAGCCCGGAGGAGGCCGGCGGCCCGCAGCAGCTCCGCCTCACACGGGCCGAGCCCGCTGACACGGGCCGCCCCCCGCTCCTCGGCAACGTCCCCCTCAGGCCGCGAGGCCGCGCCCTTGGCAGCCGATAGGAGCGCGGGAAGCTGCCGCCTGGGGGCGCTGTGCCGCAGCGCTCCGGCGGAGCCCGCCCGGCCGCGCCAGCCAATCAGGCAGGGGCACGGCTGTTGCTAGGCGGGAGGGGGGGGTAACTGCCGGCACAGGTGGGGAGGGGTAAAAGCAGGGAAGGGGCCCAGTAGGAGCGGTGTTTGTTAACGGGGAAGGTCCCGTGGGTGATGTCCTGGCTGGAGACCGTTTCGGGCACAGAGATCACGAGATGATAGAGTTCTCCATCCTTGGGGAAGCAGGGATGAATCCCTACTCAGGGTAGAATCCCTACTCAGGGTAGAGCAACAAAGCTTATGAAGGGCCTGGAACACAAGTCCTGTGAGGAGAGGCTGGGGCCGTTTAGTCTGGAGGAGAGACAGACAAGGGGAGACCTCATTACTCCCTACAGCTGAGATGAGGTTATAGAGAGGTTATACTTTACTCCCTACATAACCTGAAATGAGGTTATAGAGAGGTGGTTGTCAGTCTCTTTTCACAGGTGACAAGTGGCAGGATGCGGAAACCACTTCTAGTTGCACCAGAGAAGGTTTAGACTGGGTATCAGGAAGAGTTTCCTCAGGGAAAGCATGGTCAGGCATTGAAACAGACTGCCCAGCCAAGTGCCAGTCCCCATCTCTGCATGGTGAGAGATGTGAGGATGGGGCGCTTCAGGACAGGGTTTAGTGGTGGACTTGGTAGGTCAAGTCAGTGGTTGGACGTGATGATCTAGAAGGCCTTTTCTAACACAGATGTTTCTATGTGTGCTCAGTCAGATTGACTCAACCTGCATTAAATTGTCCTTTATTTAAAAACGAACAAAAAATCCCTACCTTTTACACGTACATACTCCTGTTTGTGCACAATGCTTTTCGTCTGAGGAACTCCAAGCACTCAATTACCAATCATTTGATAACTGTGGAAACCAAAGGAAAGATAAGTTACAGAAAAATCTATTTAACCACACAAACTGTTGAAACTAGGAAGAAAGTTTTTTGTCATTTTTTGCAGTCTGCAAAACATAACGCTGCAGTAATTGTAAAGTGTGTGCGTTCTTAATCCTTACACCTTCAGATTTTCATTCCTCACAGTATCAGTAAAAAGGAGATTACAAAGTAGATCTTTATCTACAAAGCTTCCCAGGGTTTATATGTTTTTTCCTACAGCTCTCTCCTTTCTAAAATAGTTTAGCTTTTTTTTTTTTTTTTTTTTCCTTTTTTTGAGCTCTTGGTTCTGCAACAAAATTTCACAAGATCTTTTCTTTTCACCCCCAAAGATCTGTTACAAGTTCAAATTATTCAAGAGGTATTGTGGTCCACTCTCTGTAAGCCTTTTTGTACTGTTCCTCACCTCCCAAGACCCAAGGTTCAGTTGCAATACATGCTAGCTGTGTTCAGACTAGCTTGGTTCAGACTGAGGAAACTGAAGTTGAGAGACAAAGCATTGAGAAAATTTGCATTTTTAATTTGTCTCCTTGCAAGACTTTAGAGACTAAGGTAGGATTACTGAGATGGGGATTACTCAAGCACTCCACTTGAAACATCATGGAGAAACATCAACATGGAAGGGCATAAAGCCCAAAAGGAAAATCAGGGAGTCTGAGACCAACATTTCAGCAGATCCGAAAATTTGTTCCAGGGAGTCACAGAGGCTCACAGAAACCTCCTGGATGTTGCCCTGCCTAGCGAAGGTGCTCTGGCTTCTCTTAGGAGGTGATGAGCTTAACGTAGCAGTTAAACTCTCCATATCCTTTAGGTATGTTTGCTAACAAACAATAGTTTTGTATTCCTGAGTTGTATATCTTGCATTCAGGTCTCTACTGGGTATATGGTAAGAAGTTATTGAACAGAGTGACAAGAAGGAAACAGAACTTGACCAGACTGTAAATCCTGTGCATGATGTAGAGGACCTAACTGGTTCTCAGCCTTTATTATTAATGTACTAACTACAGGTTTTATGTATATATTATTAACTGCAGTTTTTGGAAGATTGTTGAACAATTCATCCAAGCATAACCCGAAGAATGTTGTTAGCTCTCTGATTTCTGAGTAACTCAGTGATCATCAGGGGGCACCATTTCACTACAAGCAATTTAAACTGAAATAATGTAGCATCATTGTCTTGTCTCCTACGCTAGACTTAAAATTGTACTTAATTTAGACGTACTTAATTAAGACGTTAGATCAGTTGAGTTACTCTTCGTCTTTATACACTATTACAGTTTGAACTTATATATATATATATATATATAATTAAAACGTTGGAATTCTTACAAAATCTTGATTTTGCAAAAAGAAAAAAAGATTTTTGTAAATACACTGGAACTGAATTATGAGAGATATATAGTTATACAACTATATACTACTACTACAATATACTACTATATATATACAGTAGTATATATAGTATAGTATAGTATATATACTATATATATATAATAATAATATATATAGTATATATATAGTATAGTAGTATATATAGTGTGTATATATATATACCCAGTAGCTAGGTCAAAAAAGGCAAATAGAAAGCAGTTTACTTCTCTTAAATTAAAAAAATGTTTTCAGTAAACCAGTTGTGAGACACATGGATTAAGAAGTATCACTTGAAGTAATACTTGTAAGGTAGGAAAACAAATGTCTTTGACATGTGGTATCCTTTCTAGTGGATGATCTTAGAGGTCTTTTCCACCCTAAATAATTCTGTGATTGTAGTGAGGTTTTTGTTGTTGTACCACTGGAAGAACTCCTGATATATCTTTTTCAAAGGAAGTCATTAAAAAGAAACATTGGTTTGTCTAAATACAGATCGTCGTTCAAATATAATGTGTTTGTCCAATTATAGACTTCTACTTATTGCAGAGTGTAAAACAAGAGGAAACAAAATAATAGTTCTCTTCCCTGATCTCAGGAGAGATGTCCTGCCCTTGTCAGGAAGAACCCAGTCTCTCAGTCAAGTATGTTCTAGATGAAACACACACAGGATGAGGACTCTGTTCCTACAGACACACAAATAAACGCAAGCATTCATCTAAAAATTAAATGCTGGACATGCAATAACTCTGTTAGAATATAGGGTGCAATAAGGCAAACAAGTTTCAGAAAATTTCAAAGGAACAGCTAAACCACCTGAATCCACATCTATCACCAGTAACCTGCTTCTTTTATTTGGGAAGGGAGAGTAAGAATTTAGCTGAGTTGTGTGAAACAAATCATTACAGCCTTGTGGTGCCTCAGCTAGGGCTACACTTAACACCCTGAATATGGCTTACCTCTTTGGTACATGAACCAGTAACTAATGACGCTAGAAAGGATTCTTACAGCTAAATCCTTGCTGTCAACAAATGCAACAGTAGGATTAAAACTAAAAATGATCTAGTGCAACTTAAGTATATGTCAGTGATGGATGGACAGACATGGAGATTGCCATCTGCTTTGCTTACTTCAATAGAACTTCTAAGATTCTAATACAGCAGGATTTTCAAATACATAAATCCAAAACTACCTCTGGTTACTCTCAAGTGCTGAGAAAGTCAGAAACTATTTAAAAAAAAATAATAATAATACTGCAGTGAACAAGAGATGTACTGGCTAGACTAATACAACAGATGACAGAAGAATGTCAAGACTGCCAGAGAACACAGTGCATGTCTAAACATGCTGCTTCTGCATACTGCAAATCATCCAAATGCTCTGCAGTGGCAAATCTACATAAAGTACTTGGGACATAAATTTGAACTTCCTGTTCATTTCTACTGTAAATAGACTGATATATCCTGTATGAATTTAACTGACTCAAAGTAGAAAGTGGAAGCATTTACTTTTTTTTTTTTTTTTAAGGATTGGCAGTTCTGTGCTGGTTGTAAGTGAAACCAAAAAGTCTTACCTGAAGAGTTCCAATTACTTGACAAAATAAATAGATGAGACTATGTTAGGTCTTCACCATCATGTCACAATAAGGCAAATGAGGAGCTGATGTTGTATCTCTCAACATCATTAACTCTGGATTCTTTTCTGCATATTTTATAACAAGGGGAAAGGACACGAAGTGTACAGTACCTCTTAAATATATATATTTTTTGAACCTTCTGATGCCACCCACAGCATTTTAACTTTTAAAAGTAAATGGAGGCTGCATCCTACACATTAGTGAGCATTTAATAAGCATGGATATTCATTATCCATGGGGCCCATGCAGTTTCTTCATACTGTATTGTGCAAAGAGCACTAATAAAGCAGGCTTCTGTACCACCAGGACCCAGAGCCATTTTTTTCAGCTGCAAAGAGCAGAAGAAGGCTTCCTGAGACACATGTGCAGGGGTGAGAAGCAGCTGTGTCAGACGTGCCCAGGGAGCCTGCAGTGTACTGTGTGTCTGCAGTGACTGAATTGCCTGCATTTCCATTGAAAAATGAGAGCTCTTCAGTGTGCAAGTTTTCTCTTCTCTCAGAAACAACTAGCAAACACTAGACTTTAAAAAACTTAGCAATGAAAATATAGCCAAACCAATAAAATAGCAAGAGCTTTTACTTTAATCAAACACATTTTTATAAAATCACAATAAATGAAAATACTCCATTCACATCTAGTGAACAGCAGCACACATTCATAGTCTCATTGATGTTAATGTATATGCAAACATTAGCACACAAAATCTTTGAAGATCTAAGCAACTTCTTATCCAGAAAATATATCTATCTTTCTATCTAAGGAAATAAAAAGTAGAAAAACTTTGGTGGTTTCAAAATAATGTCCTTTTTTTTTTTTCCTGAAGGTAAGTTCATCATTTCTTAAATTCATAGCTCTTCGAGTGGATGAAGAATAAGTGTGAGCCTTCAAACTCTAGCTAGCCAGTTTTTGATTCTATAATTGGATAAAATCTGTAAATTGCATTGTCTTTCTGACCTTGTTTTCCAATTCCAAAGTTTAGATTTACCTCTTAGTTTACTGGTTCTATAATTCAGATCACAAACTCTTCCAAACACAGGGTATCTATTTATTCTGGTTTTACACCATGGAACACAATTGAATCTTTTTTCATGACTATAGCCTCTATAATATGAAACAATACTAGTAATTAAGATGGTGTAATTTCTCTATTGTCAAGAGCCTTATTTTGATGGCAGGGCATTCACAGACTCATCCCATTAACGGATTAATATTTTGGCTCCTATCCCCCCATGCTGTTAAGAAAGGAACAGTCCCAAGTTCAGTAGCAGGAAGGCAGAACTTTATAGACTAAAACCAGATTAATTAAATTATAGGCTGAAGAGTCTGGATGTTTTTTATTTTCACCCCAATCCAATGGTTCAGGCTCCAAACGGTTAAATGGAACTGCCACAGTTTGTTAAACATTGAATGGCCCTCCCTAGAAGCAATGGGTTCTATAATTACTCCACAGCAGGTCAAAAAGCTTTCTTGCTTCTCCGAGATTAGTAATTGCAAATTGTAAAAGTTTTCTCACCCAGAGGTTGAAGCAATAAAATGACTAGTACAAGGGCTGTAAATTAAAGTGCAAACAGAAACAGATGAACTTTGGTAATAGCTAGCTAACTGGAAAAAAAAAAGTAAAGATAAACGCATGAAATAAGAAAGTAGTTACAACACAAAAGCAATGTATTTCAGTAAGGAAGAAACAAACCAAAAAAAAAAAAAAGCTATGGAAGACCTCGCCCCTTTTAACCCTACTCTTTGGTGCCCATTGTGTTATGTTAAATGGTGTTTGTGGGCTTAGCTGCTTCTGCTCAGCTCTTCCGTGTATTTATTCAACTTTGCCTTGGGTATGACTACAAATACAAGCTGCAATGAGGTAAGACTGGGTGGGGATTTATAGCATGTGAGCTGCTCCATAGAAACTGCCTCTGTGAATGCTGTGGCCCTGTTTTTGTGTTTGTTTTTTTTTTTTTTAAGGAATAAATATCTTCTGCTTACTGCCATGTACAACACTGTCCATAGGCTGTTACTGTGGATTAGCTGATATATGGTAAATCTACACCCAAGCTTGCTTTGTAGTGATCTGTACACCTAGCCAAGTCTGACATAAGGAAATTTAATGGTAGACACCTCCACGTACTTAATGTACCTTCCAATACCACCATACTGGACAGCTATCTGTACAACCATCTGTTTTGGTTCCTAGAAGAGCACTGAGATGTTGTCACACAATAAAACACGTTAAAATCTATTTAGGACTCTCAAACAGATTTTAATAAATTTAACTTTTGACGAATTTCTATCTGTAACAGCTAAAAGTGAAACAAAAATCTTACATTCCAGAACTGAAACAATTTCAGTTTAAATGGAGCTCCTCTGACTACAGCTTGTGATGTCATGTTTTCTGTTAAGCCCTTTCCAAACTACACGAAAGCAGTGAGTATACTGAGGGATCGGACACAGTATGAGATTGCTGTGCTTGACTCTCTGCTACAAAGGAAGATGAATGAAGACTTACTCATTTTTTTACCTCTAGTGCTACGCATTTTAAGCAGCTTTGAATGCTGACAATAGATGCTGTAAAAACGCTGTAGGTATAAGAGGCATGAAGACACATTTCCATGGCAGTAAAGAGAGGGAGGACAACAAGCCTGTTAGTGACCCCACCTACTGGGGTTAAGACTAAGCCCTAGCAGAAAGGTGAGGATGCCATGATGTATCAGACAGGTTGGTTTCTATAATCCTCAAAGATACAAATAGAACACACATTAATTGCATGAGCATCTCTCTCCAGTGGCTACACCCTGTCTACTTTTACAAACCTCTGAACCAACAGTTGTATGCCTCAGATACTCTTACTTTCAGCCAAAGCTTGATGGAGAACCAAGGTGCAGGCTTCTGAAGCTGAGGACAGGTTTATGAGTGTTGCCACTGCCTCTGCACTGATTTTCAACTCCGGTGTGCAAAAAAAAAAAATCAGCAAAATAAACAGTTACATTTATAAACTGTGTTACTACTCAAAGAAAAAAATGTCATGATCTAGAAATAGGCCAAAAATACACAAAACGTAAGCTATCTTTTTACAGTGTTCAGAAGCAGTTATGACAGGCTTGCAGAAAAGACGCGATTGCTCACTTATTTTCTCACTGGCTGTTTATTTGACCAGCTACACATGGCCAAAACATTTAAGCTCCGTATTACTCTCAATGTTCTCATTATTCACATAAAGACAATAGTGCTTACCTGCTATGTAGTGTTTTTCAGTCCTGCAGGAAATAAAAATGGCAGTGTTATTACAGTTCTTTGAGCAGCAGCATACATTGGTTTGTGAAGGTCTGGAATCTTCAGAAACACATCATGGACAAGATATTATATACAATTTCTCAGTATTGTCCTCTTTCTATGGTACTTTCAAGGGTCCTTCCTACGGTTCATTCTACATAGAGAGTCTGCAAAAAAAAAATAATGATTGAACGCATTCTAAATGTTTCCTAATAAAAAGTTCCTTAGTTTTTATATAACATATAATTGTAACGTAGACAATGTATATACCAATGTCTACCATCAAAAAAAAAATAAATAAAATAAAATAACTGTTTTCATTTTTGAACATAAGACTGTTTCTGCTTGTTTCTAACTTCATCAGCCTTAACCAGTTGAAGTCATCATGAATTTTCAAACAGCATTAATTTTGTGGAAAAACACTAGTAGCACTGTTTTGCACTTTGGCATAATACTTGGCCTATTTTTAGGGACGTCTTCAGAAGAGCACACACCAAATGTTTGGAGCCTCTGAAAAATCTCAGAGCTGGATTGCCAAATACTCCAATGAAACCGATCATCTTCTCTCCACTCATCTCTCCGATCTGCTGACCACAATACATGTCACAGCCCCACCTTGCATCATTTCCTGATAGTTCAGGAGTGACTCAGATTCTTGCAACTTTCCCTGAAAGCAGATTTTATCCCTTTTCTGTGCCTGTGGAGTGTCACAAGACCACTCACCCAAGTTCTAGGGAACACCTGCAAATTACGTTGTAAAGACCCAGGCCAGATCCCATTATCACACTAATTCTTACTGGCTTGTGAAAGAGCTGAATTTATCTCCTCGGACCTGATCCACAGATCGCTGAGTCAACAGTCTCCCACCGACACTCACAGTTCTTCAAGTAATACTTAAGTGAACCGATCTAATTTTATTCTCCAAACAGATCTGGAGCAGATATGACCTCGAGAGCAAAAGTTGAAAAACACAAATCACCCAAGTTTCTCAAATATGAGTTTATATAACCCTAAAGTCTAGCGATCAAGACATTTATATAGATATATATGATAGAAACAGAAATGTGTTTGTAGCATTTAAATTATAATTGGTCTGAGCTGTAATTATGCTTTCATAAATGTAAACCACATCTATCCTACGCTGACTGTACTGCCTAATTGGCATTCAGCTATTTGCTAAGAGGAGATATGTCCAACAGTTGATAAAACTCTCCTGTTTGTAACCAGTAAGCAAGATCTTACCTTGAGAGCTGTACACTGGGGAAAGTCAGTTTAGAATAGCCATTGAACAAAATCATGCATTTCCCCAAATAAAGCCTTTTGTATCACTGCAAAAGGTTCAAAAAATGGTACTCCTCTCTAAGCCCCAGACATTGAGGTGTCTCTGTAATTAAACTATTTCAATACTTGGATTGTTTTATCTCTTCAACCATATGCCTGCTCCACTGGCTTAGATTCTGCAGAGAAGCTTCCCTCAAAATAACCTGGAAAGACAGTAAAATTAATGCAATTGAGAATGGTCCTTCACTCCCATTGCTTTGCTGGGGAATGACATTGTGTAGAGCAACTCTCTCAGTTTCAAAAATATTAAGCAACGTCCATATGTATAAACAAGAATTTATTTTAATTTGGAAAGCTGGAGAAATTAAAGATAATGAGACCTGCATCAGTTCCTGCAAATTGGAGCCAAATCAAATGCAACATGGTGCACCTATCTTTCCACTAGTTATGCTTTGGCTGATAGCTCAGGGTACACGTAAGGTGTCTCACTACAAGGCCAAAACACACTGTGATGGGCTTCTTCGGACCACACAAATGTAAGTCCATTCTTCCTTTAGACACTGAAAGTTATGGCTGTTTTTTTGCATACTGACAACAAAGACTTGTCCAGTATTTGGAGGTGGTAGAAGAAGCAGCTTTACTTTCAGTAGGAGCCACTATGAGGTTTCAAGACTGCAGACTAAGGCTTGGATTATTAATACTAGGCACAGAGGTTTACCTATACCAAACAAGGGGCAGGAGAACAAGAAGGATTAGCATGTGCTCACTCTGTCCTGTGTCTATAAAGTTACGATATTAAAACAAAACAAAATAAAAGGCAAAAGCCTGTCATGAAGTGTACTGTTCCCTGTTTTTAAGGTCTATGTAGTCCAGCTTGGCAATTTGACATGACAGGGTAACTCCTCATCTTGAAAAAAAACAATACATTTACACACACACACACAAATGAGCCTTAAAATAGGACAGGCATGTCTGAGCCTATTGATCCTGCTCGTCTTTATGCAGAATGCCATCATCTGACAGCAACAATGTGAAAAGTCCACGATAGACTTCAAAGTCTTTCCAAGTTTTCACTTTGCTAAGATGATGCTGTTAATTTGAGTCATTGAAAACTGTACCAGAAGAGTATTAATTAGCCACTCAAAACTGCAAGAATAATTAAAAAAAAAAAAAAAAATCTGGAGAAGCCTCATTCAGACTGTACTAGGAGCAGACCTAGAGAACAGTCATATAACTCGGACCCATCGGAGAGAGCTCCTCGATTTCAGCAGGCCTTGCGGACTACAGTAAATATGAAAACAAAGGTGCAACACAAATACAGCTCACACAGAGACAAAACGGCACAGACCGCTACCCTGTGCTTACTTTCAGAACATACAAAGGTTTTAAACAGTTTCATTAACTGAGGTTTGCATGTAAAAGGAGTGGCAGCATGCTTGTATTGTACAGCGAATATAAGCACTGGTAAGAGGAAGTTTCAACTGTCCTTGGAAATACCGATTTCTCATAAATGCAGGATGTCATTGTTTTTCTCCTTTACTAAACTAACTTAGTTTATTATATTAAGCTGAATTAATAAATTCAGAAAAGATTCAGAAAAAGGTGTACCACGACCTCTTTTTGTCTTACATTTTGGCATCACTTTTACGCTTTGGAAAGTAATTCTAAAACCAGGAGCAAGCTTCCCTACCTTTCGTCTTCTGTAACATTGCTAAGGGCTTTTGCACTACCTACAGTTTCACACGTTCCTGGTAAGGACTAACTGCTCAGGGACATGGTACCAAAGACTTCGTTTACTCAACGAGGAAAGCGCAGATACTCCAGTGCCACAGCGATTCACTTCAGAGCAGTCCTCAAGGGGAGTAACCAAACATACACTTTACATGTTTTAGGGGGAAAAAAATAGCAGAACGATCCTTGAGAAAGTGTGCTCTGTATAGACAGGTGTCTGGTCTGCTGTTTCCTAAGATATCTCCGGGATTATCGGGATTTCTGTTAAGCGCTCATAGAAAAGAGTTCAAAAGGCACCAATGAGCAGAATTAATCATTAAACGTCGCTATCTATCACCGTTCCTCAGCCCGATGGGGGTGGTCTGCGGGAGCAGGGGGTGGCAGCGCGACCACCCTGGGGGCACGAAACACCTCGGGAAGGAACCAGAAGGGCGAGGCAGGGCCGGGGAGCCCCGGGCCGGCTGCGGGGCTGGCTTTGCTTCCCGGCCCACCTGCCGTGCGAAGGACACACATACACACACACACCTGCCCGGGACTTCTCCCCGGTGACTAACAGTTTCTCCTCGTCGTCGGGGGCGGCTGCCTGCTGCCGACACCCCCACCTCCCCCCGACGACCCGGGGCAGCGCGGTTTCGTCCCCTCTCCTGCGGGACAGGACGGGCCGCACCTCGGGGCGCTCCCCTGGCCCGCCCAGGAGCGGTCCGGAAGAGGCTATATTTGGGCCGGGGCAGGGAAAGGGAGGGCGATGAGCTCGGGCTCGCCCTGCTCCATCCAGTTTCGCCCAGGTGCGGGGGGAGGGGGCGGTTTAACAACGCCTGGGTGCCCTGGGAGGAGGTGCCGCTGCCGCCCTCTGCGCGTCTCAGGTGTAACCGGAGCCAGGAGGGTGCGGCGCGGCCATCCCCTGCCGAACCTGTCGGGCGGCTCACACCGCTCCCCGCCGCGCACGCAGCGCTCTCGCTCTCCCCAGCCCGCTCCTCCGAGGCTTTCCCCGGCCTCTCCGCGCCCCGCCGCCGGCTGAAGCCATGGAGCCGCTCCGCGGGGCTGCGCTCCTGCTGCTGCTCTGTGCCGCTGCCTGCGCCCAGAACGGTGAGTGCCCGCACCTCGCCCCTCGGCCCGCACCGCGCTTTCCCCGCTTCCCCGAACGGGGCTCTCGACCCCCGCGGGAGACCCCGCTCGTTCTCCGCGGGACCGCCCCACGAGCCGGGGTGGTGGGCGCCCCGCTCCGCCCGGCCCCTGGCAGCGGCACAAAATGGCGCCCCCGCCGAGGCGGGGGCTGCCCGCGGGCGGGAAGGTGCCCGGCCGTCGCGTCCCTCTCCCCCGACGGCTCTCTCCGCGGGACGGCCACGGTTGGGGGTGCCCAGCTTCACGAAAGGGCCGGCAGCCGGTCCTGGTGCTTCGAGAGGAAAGTTCTCGCCCTTGGCTGGGGGCCGCCGGGGTTGTTGCGGGTGCCTGGCGCCCCGGGCCCGACCGCCCCCGCCTGGTGAGGGGCGGCTGTGGCTCCCCTCCTCGCCCGCGGGGTCAGCCTCCGCCCGGCCTCGCCTTCGGGAGCATCCGCGCTCATGGCTGTGTATCTCTTCCAGAATGCGTTTGCGAGAAGAATAAGCGTGTCACCAACTGCGTGTTGGCTAACGGCGTCTGCCAATGCAACTCCATCGGCTCCGGTGTCACTGTGAACTGCGATACTCGTGAGTACAGCCCGTTTGTCCTCTGGATTTTTACCTAGGATTTCTCACTGCTGTGGGGGTGCTAAATGAAAGAGTAAGGGGGTATGTGAACGTGCGCAATGAGCTCCTGGCAAATAACGATAGCAAGGGAAGGAAAGAAAGATTCTTCCTGGACTTCTAGGTCAACTGGCAGTGAACAGTGAGCATGTCTGATACCTGCTGCGTAACTTGTGTGGATGTGTGTGTGACTCCAGTTCCCTGATCTCATATTATCTGATCCTTGCCTAACGAAAAGGATTTCTCAAACATTAATTTTTTGCTCCCCTCTAAGCACATATCGTAACTTCTCCTAAGACTCTACGGGTGAAAGAGCCTTTTCTCAAAGCCTTAGCTCTTGATTTGAAGTAGCCTGTAAATCTTCCTCTGGGCAGAAGAAACCGAAACTGCCTGGACTTACGCATTTGGCTTCAGAAGCTGATAGACTCCAAACTGTATTGACTTCCTTCATTACCTCCATCTTGGGTATCTGATCTTCCTTGTAATGGCTTCAAATACAGTTGCTTCTAAGTAACCATGTTCTTTTATGGAGTCTTTGTTTTGTGCGTGTGTGGTCTGAACTTGTAAAATGTGACTTTCTGATTATTTTTAGTGACATCAAAATGCTTGTTGATGAAAGCAGAAGTAAAAAGCACAAAATCAGGTCGTCGCGAAAAACCAAAAGATGCATTTGAAGATACTGATGGTCTTTATGATCCTGAATGTGAAAACAATGGTGTTTTCAAGGCAAAGCAGTGCAATGGAACCACCTGTTGGTGTGTGAATACAGCTGGTGTTAGAAGAACTGACAAACATGATGCAGACTTGAAGTGCAATCGATTAGTCAGAACAACGTAAGTCTCTTCAGCAGGGTGTGCTGTGACCTAAAAGCATTCCTGTATTAGGCTCTGCCTTACAGAGGCTTTATTTGTGTGAGTGATACACTGGGACTGAAAGAACATGGAGCAATAAGTACTTGTTTACTGCCTCTTTTTCCTTTGGAAACAGTGAGATTTGTGGGGAGAGGGAAGGATATATATATATATATATATATATATATTTCCCTCACTGCTTCACCCACCTCCACCACCCCCCACATGGGATTAGGTTCTTGGTGTACACTGTTTATATGCATGTGTTTTTAAGAATATTCATTACTTCAGGTGGATCATCATTGAAATTAAACACGCTCAAAGAGAAACTCCTCTAAACCCTGAGTCTCTGAAGAAGTAAGTGACCTAATGTACTTCTCAACAACTGTTTAGAAGCATTGTCAAATGTGTGAACTCTTTTCTTTATAAGACTTCTTATAAAGGACCTATAGGTCCTTCATAAAGTTTGCTTTAGTTTTATTGGAAATTAACAGTTTAAATGGAAATTAATCACATTTCCACTTAAAATTGTGCCTTTTAATCAAGTCAAGATAATAAATATTCAGGTGAAACTGCTCAAAAATTAAACTGACAGAGACAGGGGAGGGACTTCCTAAAAGAAGTAGGAGACAAAACATCAGGCTAGCTATATTTCTTGGCTAAAATAAAATTCTACTTCTTGTCAGAGGTCATATAGCAAGGAAAATATGCTTGTAGCTGTGAGGGTTTTTTTTGCTTATTGCTGGAACAGAAGTTTCTACTGTATTTGTGAACTCTCAAAACTATTTAAAGTCATTTGATCTTCACCAGTGCAGTAATTGTTTGTTTTGCAGTAAGCCCAACTTCACTGTTGGGAATTAACAGAGCTCTAGTTCCTCTTAATGAGTATGCTGGGCCTGGCTGGGGTGGAGTTAATTTTCTTCCATATCAGCCCTTATAGTGCTGTGTTAGACTGGTCACCGAAACAGTGTTGATAAGAATCAGTTATAGTGTAAAGGTCTCCTCTGTCTCTCCCTCTGCTGTCTCAGTGAGTAGGTTAGGGATGGGCAGGAGGTTGGGAGGGGAAACATCCAAGACAGCTGACCTGAATTGACCAACGAGATATCCCAGATCATATAACATCATGCACAGCAATAAACCAGGTTTGGAGAGGGTGGTTCCAAAGTAGCTATTGTCTGGAGACTGGCTGGCATGGCTGTCAGCTGGGTCAATCCCCCACAGAGAGACTGGGGAGAAGAAAAAAATTGTACTAGTTATCTGAAAAGTGATGTGTGAAATAGTACTGCTTTTAACAGTTATGGTTTTAATATCCTTCTAGATTCTTCAAAGAAACAATTTCCAGACGTTATATGCTGAATGGGCGCTACATAGCCAATGTTCTGGTAAGAGGCACATAATTTTTAGCGAATTATTCACAAAATAAAACTTCATTGACTTTGAAGTTCTTGTTGCATGTACTAAAGTACGGATCTTAATGGAGGCTCACAAAATAGTGTCACTTATTGAACGCTAGCAAAGGACTGTATCTGAATTGAAAAACTGCATGTCTGTCTTCCCAGTCTATATATGAACTTACTTTGCTCCATCAAAAATGCGGAGTTTGAATTGTACTATAAAAACTCTGCTTGAGAAGTACCATAAACTTGAGAGTGTTATCTCACAAGTCAGATTGTATTTTGCTGCGTATTTGGTAGTTGGGTCCAAATTAACCCCTTTAATTCTGTACTTTTTCCCCAGTATGAAAATCCTTACATTACTATTGATCTGAAGCAAAATTCCTCAGACAAATCTGCTGGAGAAGTGGATATAGCTGATGTGGCCTACTACTTTGAAAAAGATGTAAGTGTCATGGATAGCCTTTCAAAGACTAAATTATGTATTGCATTGCATTTGATAATCTTAGAATATTCTGGCAAAAGCAAGTTAAACTATTGTGATGCACAGAAGAGTGCCTATTACAAGGTGAACTAGCAAGTCTCTTTTGCTATTTGTCCTTAGGTAAAAGGTGATTCCATCTTTCTTAACAACAGACTGAACGTCAGTATTGATAATGAAGTGGTACCTCTTGAGAAGACAGTGGTCTACTATGTTGATGAAATAGCACCAGAGTTTTCCATGAAGTCTCTGACTCCTGGCGTCATTGCTGTCATTGTAATAGTAATACTAGCAATAGTTGCTGGAATTGTTGTTCTGGTAAGTTCTAACAAAGCTGCCAGGCAGAGTGGGTAACAGCGTAATTTGGGGAATAATGTAACAAGGTAATGGGACTCTGATAGAAAGTCTTCCTCTGTAAACTAGTTGTTTGTGGGTTTTCTTTGAGACTCGGGAGTAGAGAGGAATTAATGGATGGACTGACACTGATTTGGGTTGTGACAGAAGGATGTTGCATGGAAAACAAAGTATTAGGAAGACACATCTAGGTGGAGGAAGTACCTGTCTTGCCTCCTGGTTTAAGGTAGTCTAGAGTTGCAGACAGCCTGTGCCAACCACATAAAGTTAAATGTAAATCAAACTTAACAATTAATCGGTCCTTCCCTTACTCTTTCTTCCCTTACAGGTCCTCACAAGAAGGAAGAAAGGGAAGTACGTGAAAGCAGAGGTAATTTTTGTTGATGGTATATGGGGGAAGCGGGGGGAGGTTGGTTAGAACCTAAACTTAGTCAGAAGTTTCTGCTGTAGGTTAATAGCTTGCTTTGGGTGCTTCAGATACGTTGGAGTGTGGTGGTTGTGGGGGAGTGACATTCTTTAACTAGTTTTGATCTCTGTAGAGCTCACCATGTTGGCTCTGCTTGTTAGTTTCAAAGGCAACTGGCAATCTGATGCCTTTCCCAGGATCTGGGAAGGGGGAGGTGCTGGAGGCAAGTACCGTTTTTACATTTCTATAGCAAGGGCTGTAATCCACAGGAAGCACTGATAGTCTTGTTTTATTATGAAGATTTGATCTTAAGGGGTCTTCAACTTCTTCAACTGCAAGGGCCTTACAGTTCCTATTGATGTGCTACTTCCCGATTGAATTGTGCTAAGATGTATGGTGTTTTTGCCCCAAGTACAGAGTATTTGTAGAGGAATCCAAATGTTGTAACTGAATAGTCCAGCTGACAATTACCTCTTGCTAATGAAAATCTGGAACAAAGTTTTTGATTTCTGGGTTCTCCTGGTGAGAAGTAGCAAAAATGTTGATGTTCCTCAACCTATTTCCTCCTCCCCCAGGTAAAGGAAATGAATGAAATGCATAGAGGACTGAACGCGTAACTAAATCAGCTGAATACCGAGTAAGATTCAACCAAGAAGAAAGCAAACAGTGGAGGCATGGATCTTAAGAGTTAATATTCCTTGGATTCGGAGGCAATTGTGCTTGCTTAATGATTTTTAAAACAAAGCCTAGACTGACAACCATGCTACTACTTTTACTATTTGTTGAGGGTTAAATCTTAACCAATTTTATTCAAGTCAAAGTTAACTACTACTCCCTGATTTTTTTTTTTTTGTAATGAAATGAGCTGTCAACTGCTGCTACTGGGCTTTTGGAGCATAAACTTTTAATGGTTGTTTTTTAACCTTGTGGGAGTTTTTTGAAGACTCTTTTTTGTAGCCATGTCATTAATATTTGGCTCATGTATAAGTAACTGAACATGGCTTTGTTTTTATGGCTATTTGTACATATTTGAACTTACTGTAAGTTTTTTTATGACAAACTAATAAAACCTTGAAGCAGGCTTCTAATTATTCCATGTTGAAATGATTTAGTAAACTATAATGCTTCTAAATTCTTTAGTGTAATGCTTAAAGCAAGCAATCTTAGAATAGGTGAAAATATTTTAGAAGCTGAAACAACAGCTATCTAATGTCTTGATAGCCTGATTCTTTTTTCTTAAAGTAAATTTTATGCTTTATTTTCCAATATTAATGTGCAACAGGAGTAAAATGATAATGTGGATTGATTATATTAAAAAATCATGCTCTGAATATTGTAATTTCAGGAACCTGTAGACTGCTCTTTCAAGTGGTATGTAAGGATTTATAATAAAACAACCCTTTAATCGGGTAGGTTTTGGAGTGGGTAGTGTTGTCATCTGATCTCAGAGCTGGAAAAGAGCTAGAGATCTTACACCCTTGACAGACTCTGTTTCTGCTTTTATTACTGTTTTTGGTCACGGAGTCTGACCAGACTTTAAAATGCTATCTACCTCCCCAAGCTTAGCATAAAATAGTTTGCTTTGGCAGTCAATAATCCTACATAACGTATACCTACATAATATATACTAGTTAGCATGTAAATAGATGGTCCATCTAGCATCTGGTTCATAAAGGAAATGCTGTAACTTCTGTTGCCAAAGAAATAATGAGATACAAGATAAGGAATGGAATGCCAAATCTGTTTATTAATGCAATGTTTTTGTTCCCCCTCCCTAAAACAGGAAAAGTAGGCTAAACTACATACTGTGTTCATAAAATTAAATGTGGAACACAGCCTATTAGAGAGCTTGTGTATGTCCCCAACTTACAACAAAAGTTGACCATAATTATGTCACAGGTCACCAGTATACCTTATGCTTTCAGACAACGTGGTAGCTATCATGCTTGTGTTAGTTACTGTGTTAGATGTTGAAAACGTAGGCTTGTTACTGGTGGTGATCGCTTTCTTCAAGGCTCCTATCATCTAGCACTATGAACATAGTGCATGTGAACTGAGCTCCTCCAACCCACAGGTTTTGCCAGATCTTGGTAAGCTGAGGCATTCCCATCAGTTTGCTCTGTCAAGCTGCTGGTCTTGCTAAGCACAAAAATCTAGTTGTGGGGAATTTACAGGAGTGCCTTTCAGCCTTTTGGTGGGCGCGTTAGTTGGTGACAATTCCTACAGGGCATTCTCTCTTTGCCAGTACATGCCACTCCCTTTCTTCTATAGTGTAAAGGCAATCTGCTGAGCCATGCTAAAGTTAATACAATTTTATAAGCTGTTAAATGAAGTCTAATTTTCAGTAAGGCTGTCTCTTGTTGAGTCACGTGCAATCTTATTTTCTTTAATGTCTACAATATGCCATCATTACCATGCCATTCTTCTCCCCATGGGTATGCTACTCTTTCCTCTCCTTCCTAGACTCCCCATCCCTTTTTTCATGCTCTATTTTTGGCCTGTGGGATGGAAAGAGGTGCCATGTGCTGTGGCTGAACTGGTGCTAAACATGTGCTGACTTGACTGGTATGTGCCTGCTGTGTGGCATGGATGTTGTCCTAGTTTGTTCAGAAACATTTTTCCTACAGTAGAGGAAGGCTTTTTTGATTTTTTTTGATTTTTTTTTTCACCAAGTGATTTTACTGTGTCTGTTTCAAAAGTCAGTTACTATGGTACAAGCATGCTGCTGCTTACCTCAAAACGGCTGTTATTCACAACTGATTCAGTAGTAGGCTTTTCCCTGGTTTCCTATCCTAAGTACTTTTATTGATCTCTATAGGTTTTTGTTTTGTCCTGTTGCATTTACTAAACACTACTTGTGTAATGCAGCTGCATAGGAGTGCGTATGTATGGAGAAATGGAAAAGAATAAGGGTGAAAAGAAGCATTCTGCTGTGTTTTATAGCTTTGTATCTAGAGAAGGATAAAGTACTGAATTTTTATTAAAAAAAATAAAACCTTCTATCAGTGTGGTGGTTTTACTCTGGTAGGCAGCTGAGCTACACCATGACTGCTCTCTCACTCAAAGGGAAAGAGGAAGAAAATATGATAAAAAGGGCTCAAGGGTTGAGATAAGGGCAGGGAGATCACTCAACAATTACTTTCATGGGCAAAAGAGACTCAGCACAAGGAGAACAGAGAAATGTATTACCTATTAACAAGTTAGAGAAGTGAGAAAGAAGAGAGAAGAAAACTACGAACACCTCTGTCCACCTTCTACCTCCTCCCCCTGAGCAGCGAGGCGGAGTGGGGGCTGCGGTCCCTCCCTAAGGCTTTATCTCCGCTGCTCCTTCACGGTCTCTCTCTGTCCCTGCTCCATGTGGGGTCCCTCCCACGGGATGCTGTTCTTCCCGAGTCGATCACACGTAAGCTTTCCACAGGCAGCAGCTCTTCAAGAACTGCTCCCACACGGCTCCGTACCATGGGGTCCATCCCCCAGGAGCAAACTGCTCCAGCACGGGTCCCCTGTGGGTGGCAGCTCCCCCCAGACCCCTGCTCCTGCGTGGGCTCCTCTCCACGGGCTGCAGCTCCGGCCCGGGGCCTGCTCCTGCAGGGGCTCTCCATGGGCCGCAGCCTCCTCCAGGCCACATCCACCTGCTCCACCGGGGGCTCCTCCACGGGCTGCAGCGTGGAGATCTGCTCCATGTGGGACCCATGGGCTGCAGGGGGACAGCCTGCTCCACCAGGGGCCTCTCCACAGGCCACAGGGAACTTCTGCTGTGTGCCTGGAGCACCTCCTGCCCTCCTGCACTGACCTTGGGGGCTGCAGGGATGGTGCTCACTTCTCTCTCCCAGCTGCTGTGGAGCAGCAGGGTTTTTTTGTTGTTTTTGTTTTGTTTTGTTTTGTTTTTCCCTTTCTTAAATCTGCTCTCACAGAGGTATAAACAACATTGCTTATTGGCTCGGCTCTGGGCAGCAGCAGGTCCCTTTTGGAGCTGGCTGAAACTGGCCATATCTAACGTGGGGCAATCTCTGGATTCTTCTTACAGAAGCCACCGCAGCAGCTCCCTGCTACCAAAACCTTGCCACATAAATCCACAACAATCAGATAATGTCAATTCTCTGCATAGGCATATGATGTTTCTTTACTGAGCACTTTTGAACTGCTGGCAAAAAATGTTATGGGACTATGCTGAGATATTAAATAGCAAAATATTAAGCATTCTTTATTGCAATACTTCAAAAGTTGTCAGCAAAGTTAAACAATTTTCTATTGCATCTGGTTTTGACAAGGTAAATATTTTAATACTTTTATGTGCTTAATTCATTAACTTCCTTCAGTGAAGGAGCATGTTTCCTAAACCTAAAGTTCTACACAATGTTGTGATACCACATTCCTTCTCTTTTAATGTACAGGACATAAAGGCCAGACTGTAGATTTGTTAAATAATTTGAGGATGAACAAAAGAGATATTTATCTCAGTTTGTATGTATAACATGGGAAAATAGTGCTTGTATAGGCAGGTGCAAATCTATTACTTTCTTTTGAGTTATGCTAGTATGCATTTATATACGTAATATATTAACATTATTATTATTGCTGAGTAAAATTAAATAAATGTTTATGCAAAACTAATGAGAGACTTTTTAGAAGAGGACATGCAAATAACAGGCTTGAGAAGACATGACCAATAAAGGTCATAAAAATTTCTTACAAGGACGTAAGTAATCCCTAAGCATAGTTTCCAAGACTACAAAGTGAAAGCACAGTGTTGTGTATGTAGGGTCTGTTGATGATAGCATGCCCGTTACCCTCATCAACAACCATAATAAATTTGGTAAGGCAAATAGCATTGTTCCTGAAATGTGTATTTGCATCTTTACCTTGTGGACGTTGATTGCCATAAAACACAGAGGCTTTGACTGCTTGAAATAGCCCTGCAAAAAAAATTATAGGTAACTAAAAATGCTAGTATCTCTGCTGCCCCAACTTTACAACTGATACTGAATTTTAGCAACTTCCTTGTGAGACTGCAGTTTGGCGTTACAAAGATCCGTTGTTAGGCACACAGGTAGTCAGGCATGCAGTAGGGAGGCTCACATATAGGGAACAGTGGGTTCATCTCCACGGGAGTTTTATGGACTTTGCTAAAATCCTTCTTTGTTCTTACTTCTTAACAGTGCAATGGCAGGCACACGAGGGAGAAGGTGATAGATAAAGGAGGTAATGTATAATGTTAAAGGCAACACTTATCAAGTTACAGCATGTAAAAACTTGATACATTTAAGATGTTTTTGTTTTCCCGCTGTTAAGCCCTAAATGCACTGCAGAATCCTTACACATTCAGGTGACTGCAAAGCAGAAGGATGGCTGTGGCAAGTTGGTCTGAATAAAAAACTGCACACAAGAAAGTTAAAAGGTCCTTTACAAGGTAACAGCCACATTTTCTGTTTTCCAGCTTACATTAACTAACTATTCTTACCCCGTTAATATTATCATAAACCTCTATTGCACTGTATGTGTGCACACATACACACACCAGTCACAAAATTTCCTGGTGACATCCCTAGAAATTCAAAAGCATTATTGCTGCTACTGATCCCTGTTGAATACTAATTAACTGTTAGTGAAACAGGATTTATTTTTTTTAGTGTTTAATGGGCATCCATTTTCTTAACTGAAAAAAAAAAAAAATCTGTGTGCACTCATTATGCATAAAAAGGCAACAAAAGTAATGAAGGTCTAGATTTGCATATATTTACCATCCACCACGTGCCTAACAGTTACACTCATCTTCTCGTTCTCATCCCTCCTGGTGTGCAAGAGAGAAAGCAGCAAGTTTTCTGCTACCAACAGCATGAGGAAGCAACCACCCTTCCTAATAGGTTGATGGTCTGCACTCAGACTTGTGCAGATCAGCCAGTGTGCAGAACAGGTGGGTAAAAGAAATAGCCAAAGCTCAGATGGAAGGTGACTGATCCAGTGAAATTTTGTAGAGCAGATGTCATGGCATAAAGGTTTCTCATGAACTGTGCTCACCACAAAGAACGCTAGTGGCAGGTTTAGGTGGTGGCTTTCTGTAAAGGGGAGACTGCAGCTCAGCAGAGCTGCCTGGAGCAAACTGCTGAAGGAGGAGGTGTAACCAGCCCTGAAGAGTGAGAATGAAGCACTTCAACACACAGCAATTACGCCTTAACAGGCATTATGGCATTATCGTCTCTTTTGAAGGTGGTAATGAGGTCCCTTGAGCTCATCTCTTCTCCAAATGATCATAAAAGTATGCTTTTTTTTTTTTTTTTTTTTTTTTTAAAAAAATCTTGTGCCATCATCTGCCTTATCCGTACTCATCAGTATGTACAAAGAGAAGTAATCCCATCTATTTTGGGCTGATGTGGTTTTATCACCTCACTTCTGGCGTTAGGAATGCCTTTCAGAAGGCTACCTGTTGTGTTTGCTGAATGATAGTTATTTAGGCCTAATTCTTCTATGTGAGCACAGCCTCAAGCAAACAGTTTTGGTGCAGGTGAATATCAGGCTAGGTGGTTTGGCTCTTCTGAAAATAAGGTTTGAGAAAGTATACTTATACATACTGAAAATAATTCCAATTGCCCCTCAAGGAAGATGCCGGTTTTATAATTGTTCAGGACATAAGAGGGAGATTTGGAGCTAAAGCAAAGCTTTCAAGGTTCTAGTAACATACTTACAGCAATACCACCACATTTATAACCGAAAATGGGTCTCCAATTGTCGCATTAATTGATCTGAAGAAGTCATCGGTACCATAACCTGTTGAAGACCAGGTGGGATGGGAAGGGCAGGCTGCCTGGGGGTGTCAGTGAAGGGGAACTTGTGAGGGGGCAAGCCCCCAGCTGAGGGGCGTGGGTGAGGAGGTGGCCCCAGGGGGAAGCAAGGGACAGTCCTCACCATGCTCTGTGACATCCTAGTGCTGCTGGGGTGGCGGTAGTGTGAGGCCCCGGGGCGACGCTGCAGGGTGCGTGTGTGTGTGAAGCTGAAACAGACCCTTGGGTGGCAGATGGGGTGGGAAGCACTGAGGTACCACAGCACGGGCTGCACCGGCATTTAGGAGGAAAAGCTGAGGAGGGCGTTGGTGTGAGGAAAGCTGTTATCTCAGGGGCATGGCGCTGGTGTTTGGGTCGGGAAGGCCGAGGTGCCCCTGAGGGGACAGGCGGCTTGGGTGACGCTGTGCAGGAGCAGGGCAGAGGGGGGGCTGTGGTGGGAGGGAACGGCCACGGACTGGTGGGATGGAAGGAGGGGAGAGAGGTGAGGTGGGGGAAGCTATCGTAGGGTGGGAAGAGGGGAGGAAAGCAGTGGGAAATGAACAATGGGAGCATTTACTCAAGGCATTTATTCAATTCAAATATGTGTTTTGACTGTAGGCGATAGGATGCAGGTAACTGAACTGGGGCATAAGAATCATGATGTGGAACTCACTGGAAAAAAAAAAAAAAAAAAAAAAAAAAAAAGTGGCGTCAAACACCCAAGTGATTTCTTTTCGCCCCGGGGTGCGCTCGGGCCCCCCGGACACCATCTTCCCCGGCGTTTTACGGCAGCGCCAGGCCACTCGGCAGCGCTCCGCGCACCGCAGCCCCCTGCAGGCAGGGCCGGGAGCTGAGCGCAGCCGCCATCCCCTCAGCGGCTACCGGCGGGGAGGCCGTGACGTGCCGCCAGAGCCGGGCGGCGATTGGCTGCCGGCGGTGGGGCGCGTGCGCCGCCGGCGGGGCGGGGCGCGCGCGGTGGCGGTTGGCGGGAGGCGGCAGCGGCAGCAGCAGCAGCATGGCGGTGGAGGCGCCGCGGGAGGCCGTGTGGCCGGAGGGCGCGGGTGCCGAGGCGGGCTTCGTGCGGGCCGTGCTGTCGCTGCCCGAGAAGCCCGACACCACCGTGCGTTTCTTCGAGCGCGGCGACTACTACACGGCGCACGGCGCGGACGCGCGGCTGGCCGCCAGAGAGCTCTTCCGCACCCGCGCCGTCATCCGGCAGCTGGCGGGCGCCGCGGGTGCGTCAGGGCCGGGCGGGGGGCTCGAGCTGCCGGTGCGGTCCGTTGGGGTCCGTCCCGTCACGTTCCGTCGGGTTCGGAGGTCGGGGGCCGCTCGGTGGCCCGGGAGCGTGGCCTCCTCCCGGCCTGGGCGCTTCTGGCCTCGCTGCTCGGAGGTGGCGGGCTGCTGAAGGCCGCAGCGCTCCAAGTGTGTGTGGTGCCGGTCCCTGGGCTGGCAGGTGGGGAAAGGAAGGCGATAAGAGGTCTCCAGGATTTTGTGTCTGATCTGGTTCGAAGCAAGCGTAAATAAATGCAAATCTTTTTTATTTTCCAACCTCTCGCTGCTTTGAAATGATAATTATTAGTCATTCTGAGTAGGGTGTGTGTGACAGATAACATAGGAAGGGATCTGCAGCAGACAGCGTGCTTCTGTTTACACACGTCTCTCTGTTTACACGCCCTTCTCCCCATAAGGTCACACTGCACAACCATCAGGTGACCAGTTGGACGCAATAAACACCATTTATTAACATCAGAGCACTGTCAGTTTTCCATTTGTGGAGATGATTCTGTGACGTTTTCTGCGGTAGCTGAGGAGTCATGTGCAGGTGACTAATTGGCTAACAGCGGTGAGATTCACATGGACGATGTCTCCATGCTGAGGTGTTTGACTCGTGATGGCCTGCAGCAGTGAATAACATTTAATTATGTGTTGCTTAAGATTTTCTCTTGTGCCTGCCCCTTGTTGCTTTTCTATTCATCTCTTTGTAAAAAAACTAGAAGAGAAGGTAGAGCTTTCAGACAACAGATGTAAGAGCATTAAGATAAAGTATTTTGTCAGAAGAGGCAAACCTTAGCATTATCTTAAGGAGCTTAATGTTGCAAAGGTAGATGGTGTATGCTTTCTTCATGCTTAACATTAATCAGTGGAATGTTGCGTTTTTATGCTTCATGGGCTTTACATGCTATTCAGGATCAGAGTAACGTCCATCATGAAGGCTCTTAGCTCTGTTTCTTGGGGATTTTGATTACAGAAAATAAACATGAACGCATTATTCAGGCATCTAATAAGACCTTTTATATTTTTCCCCTAGGAAATCAGAAACTTGAAAGTGTTGTGCTTAGTAAAATGAACTTTGAATCATTTGTAAGAGATCTGCTTCTGGTTCGTCATTACAGAGTTGAAGTTTACAAGAATAAAGCGGGGAGTAAATCTGTCAAAGAAAATGACTGGTATCTAGCATACAAGGTATAATATCCTTTTTTATTATTATTATTATTATTATTATTATTTTTTACAAACATGGGTGGGGAAATTACTGTTTCCTGTGTCTTTCAGTTTGGAACTCTGGGATTTTCAGTGACTGACTGGTAGTATGGTAGCAAATCACGTGGTCTGTTGTATATTCCAGTATTTTCTACTGCTGGAGGAACTTGTCATAGGTTGGGAGGTTAAAGAAGCCAGAGCTAGTTCACTTTCTGAAGATGATATGTAAAATTTCAATAGTTAAAGTTAAAACAACTGTATGTTTTGTATTCATGGATTTTTCTTATCTGTTGTTGTCTTTTTTTTTTTTTTTAATAAGTTTATCTGTTTATAAACACTCTTTAAAACGATATTTCTTCTCTAAACAGGGTTCTCCGGGAAATCTTGCCCAGTTTGAAGATATTCTCTTTGCCAACAATGATATGTCAATGGCTATTGGGGTTGTGGGGGTGAAGCTGTCTACTGCTGATGGACAAAGAGTTGTAGGAGTAGGGTATGTTGACACTACGCTGAGAAAATTGAGCGTCTGTGAATTTCCAGATAATGATCAGTTCTCAAACCTTGAAGCTCTACTGGTTCAGCTGGGACCTAAGGAGTGCGTGCTACCAGGAGGAGAGACTGCAGGAGAGATGGGAAAACTGCGACAAGTAAGGGAATTACCTGTGCTCATAGCCTTAGGCTTACAGCTAGACAAAACTTTATCTAAAAAGCTCTGTCTCTGTCTTTTTAGCTAGGTGCTGTGATTAATGAAAAATTAGGACATGCTATGTAAACTTGAAGAAATTTTGGTTTATGTGTATAAAATATATGATTTGTCTATTGACTTATTTGCATTTTAATCAGCAAAAATTGTAAGGGTAAAATCTTGTGTTATTCTTCTCTCTGCAAATCAGCAGTAAATAAATGTCTCCTCAGTGTGTGTATGTCTCCTCAGGAGATGAACATCTATCCGCTGAAAATTGAAAATAATTGATAACTGTGTCTGCTTATGGACGACAGGTTGTTCAGAGAGGAGGAATCCTGATTACAGACAGAAAGAAGGCTGAATTCACAACAAAAGATATTGTTCAGGATCTCAATCGTTTGCTAAAATCAAAAAAAGAAGAACAAATTAATAGTGCAGCATTGCCAGAGATGGAGAAGCAGGTGAGCACAGAGCACTGTTTAATGTGCACCTGTTTTTTAGAAGCAGAGTGGTATATGCACGTGTTGTGAACTGATCTCTACCCTTTTTGATCCTGTTTTAGACTGGATTCCCGCACTTCTGGGAAAGTACATTGTATAACATATGGCATATTAAGCTGCATTCTTGAAGTGCTTAACAGTTCTGCCCTGATTGAATCTTTATGTCAAAGTCAGATTCTAGGGGTTCTGGAAAAAAGTGAGGTACCAAAGGTACCAAATATCTCTTTAAAGTAGTAAACTCTAGTAAACAAATTGACTAAGCAAGACATATGTCCTATTCATAGTCTGTCTACATAAGGACTCAAGAACAATCCTTAGATTAAAGTGCGTAATGGGCAAACTCATTTGGAAATAGAGTACCGTGTATGCTAATATTTTTATGTTTCATATCATCTTAGGCTCAAACGTGTTGTAGTGCCTGCATACCAACTGAGTGAACTTGTTCTCTTAGTCAGCTGTAAACAAGAGTTAATTTGCTTGAGATAAAGCATGTTTTAATTTGTTTTAAAATGCCTTGGATTGTACCTTACATTTGCAGTGAGCATCAGCAGGGTTATTCTCTCTTAATGTGTGATTTCATAACAGTTCAAAATTGTTTGAAGTCTGTTACAACTGAACAAGTCAGTAATGCTGCTCCCTCTCTTTTGTGCTGGCACTAACATTTGTAAGGCCATGTTGGTGAGCCAGATCAGATCCTTGTTCTGTCTGAAAACTAACCCTGAAACCATGTCCTCAAATGATCCATGGTATCTTACTTATCTGCAATAACTCGTTTGTGTTCCTGGGCCAGAAATGTGTTCCTGGGCCAGCTGATAACAGCTTTGGAAAGCTGGCAAACATGTACTTTACATCTTAGTTTGTTTATCAGATTATGCAAATGTCTAGTTCATTTTTCTTGCACCTACCTAGAAAGGAGCTGCCATGCCCTAGAAAAAAGGAATGCATCTGATATAATTGATATTGCTGAGTGACGTTGCCTGATTGTATTTCTTGTAATTTTATTTATTATCAAATACTCCCAGATTTAGGAGTATTTTGAACTCAATTGTCTTTTTTTTTTTTTTTTCCAACTTCAGGTTGCTATTTCATCTTTGTCAGCCATTATCAAGTTTTTAGAGTTGCTGTCGGATGAGTCAAATTTTGGACAATTTGAACTGACTACTTTTGATCTTAGTCAATACATGGTTCTAGATAATGCGGCTGTCCAAGCCCTCAACCTTTTCCAGGTAAGAAATGCACAATTGAATTGATCAGTGTTTGGCAGTATGCTTGTTTAGCTGTTGACAGTAGCAGCCTGACATTCAAATTTCAGCTCCCCAGATCCTGATTAATGACAGTTTCTGCTTTTCAGCTTTGTTTTTAGCTACTGTCGTATAACGTATGCTTTAGTTAGTCACTGTTATCACTGTTTTTGTTTGCTGTTCTTTGTTTTTCTGTTAGCCTACTTTGAATGTAGAAGAGATGATCATAGGAGCAGTAGGAAGTGGCCACAAACAAGTGTCTACGTTTAAAATGGAGATATGGGAAGTCCCTTAGAAGTACTTGGTTGTAGCTGCTGAGGTGTCTGGCTAAGCAGAGGAGGGAATACTTTGACTTTCCTTTGTTTCAGTCTGAGAAGTTCATGTCTCCAGACTTGGGGTGGGAGAAGAGAGGAACTCTATAGTTAGATCATATTATGATAAAGAACTCCAAAGTACTGTTGCTTTCTACAGTCATGCTGGCTTTGGAAAAGAGAATGGAAGTTAGTTCATATTAAGGAAAGAGGAAGCATATGCCAGGAGCTCTGCTGTTGGTGATGGAAATGGAGGGCTGGCTGCAGCAGGTAGACCAATGAACAGGATGGAATTTAAGAACATTCCGAAAGCACCATGGCATTTTAACTGGGAATGCTAACCCTTGAACCAAAGGCTTGTTTCTTTTTTTTTTTTTTTTTTTTTTTTTTTCTTTTTAAATGGATGGGATTACACCCTCCTCCTTTTTTTTCACCTTACAAAGAGCAAACTAGCAAATACATTTTCACTTTTTCAAAGGACTGACCATCCAATGACTAAGCATGTCTCTCATTTTTCTGATGATTCAGCTAGTATCAAAGTAGACAAACCCATTAATTGCTTGCCGTGTTCCAGGGACCAGAGTGTAGCTCCTTTAATGCTGTGCTGTTTCGTTTGATTTTTTTTTTTTTTTTGATGGTGCCAAGTTGCATACAGAAAAAGTCAGTGTTAAGTAGCAAACTTGAGTGCCATTTGGTGGGTGTCAGTAAACTTCACTGATTCTTTTTTTCTTTTCCAGAGTTCTGTTGAAAATGCTAATACTACACAGTCCCTATCTGGTTTACTAAATAAATGCAGAACCCCTCAAGGACAAAGACTGGTTAATCAGTGGATCAAACAGCCGCTTATGGACAAGAATAGAATTGAAGAACGGTAAAGGTGTTGCATGTTTCACAGACATATGCAAATTAGTAACTATTTCACTTTTTCTTCTTAAGGAAAAAAACAAAAACCAACCAAACAAAAATTATGTTAAACACTTGCTGTATTAGAAATGGTAGCTGAAAGTGTGCTATCCTCTAACATATTGTAGTTAAACAGAGCAGAAAGTCTTTTGCTCTCTGAGATATATAGTGACAGCTCACTGCTGGATTAAATACTTCTACAATTACAACCTTCTAGAAAGGAGGTATGTATTTAGATGGTCAAATAAGTAATGCTACGTGCTAAGGCACTGCAGCCATCACTTTCTAACTGTTCTTCATACTGCAAATGCTCAGTCTGTGTAATGGTATTCCAGTTTACCAGTGAATAAATTAAGCAGTAGTGACCTCTTTGTATTTCTAGAAAATACTTTTGGTTGCAACAGGGCACACTTACCGTATCTTGCCTAAATATTGTGGCCCAAATAGGGTCTAATCTTTCTTGATCTTTCACACTACCTCCTGTCACCATGTGTCTGCCCTACCAGTAGGGAGCAGTAGCAGTTGATACGAAGCTTTACAGAATTTCTCAACTCACTGCTGAGATTGCACAGCTAATTCTCAGTCCTTCAGAAATGAAAACTGCAAATGCCATATATCCCACAGAACGTTTGCATGTGTGTTTATTTCTTGATTATATTCACCAGACAAAGAAAGCCTACAGTTTCTTTTAAACTTGTACTAAATATAGCTATTCCCCTATCACCTAAAACTACACTTGATGCAACTCAAGTAAGTGGCAGGTTAGTGCATTTCAAGTGGATTTCATATTTCAGATAACAGCATATATGAATGTGCCTATAATGTCTTGAGCTTTAGCACAGATCAATACTGCCAAAAAAGATGTTCTAGCTTGGACAAGGGGATGTTTAAAGAAGCTATACAAAGAAGAGTCTTCTCTCTACTTTTATAGACTGAATTGTTTGGCTTTTCTTCAACAAATGTATGTGTTTTCAAACCATTTTCAGAATGATGTCTAATAACTTGATCAAAACATGCTTAAAACTGTTTGAAGTTTACATGAAGTATTTGTCCCCAGATTTACTGAATGCTTTATCTTACTTCTGCATGTGTTACAAAGCTTTCATTGTTAGTTCTTGATTATACGGCTAGAATCTTCTACTTCTGTCAGTTCTGGTTCCTGAAATCCATGATAACTTTAATTTTATGGTTTTGCAGGTTTTAAGATTTTGAAATTAGTTACTCCCATTTGTGGTTTTCTTATGCCAAAGTAGACGTGGGAAATTTTAACTTATTTATCAGTCTTGTTTCCTGCTTATTGTGCGTCAAAGTCCTGCAAATGTAGAAGAAAGACAGTGTTTTCCTTATCAAGTTGGAGTTAAATGATAGGGGGCAGAAAATGTAACTTGAACTGTTCTGTAGAGATATGATCATCTCTACATTCTGTGTTGTGATTCTGTATAGTTAATGGTGGTTGTATTTAGCAAAAGCTATATTTAAAGGAAGAGGAGGGTAAGTGGGTGGAGTTAACATCAGTGAAGCTTGTAAAGGTTGGTGTATCCAATTTTGAAACATTTCAAGGAGGTCGTTGATAACCTCCTGTATCTTTCCTACCCACAAAACCACCAGGGTTGCAATTTATTGAAAGTAGTGTCCATAAGTACAGACAAAAACAAAAAATAGTCGTACCTTTCAGTTTATTCTGTAGCATTGCTGCATCATAGCTAAGCTTGTCTGAATGTGTCTTTCTTTCAAGGACTGCTTTACTGAATTTAATTCTTTGGCCTCCAGAAAAAAGCAATGTATTTTACTCATAAACTGCTGATAAACCATCCTCCCAATCTTAATGCTATTCAGAGAGTGTAGGGCTGTTCTTCTTTAATTCGAAGGAACAAACATAAGATAAATTGTTAGTTGGACTGATAAGATGCGTTGCCAGATTTAAATATCTTTTCAAAGATTTGTGATAGCCAAGTTATCTTTTGTATGCTGCAATGTATATTATGGTTGTTTTAAGAATTCAGAATTTTCACACAATATAATTTTAGAGCACATAGATAGTTTGAGAGGAAAACATCTGGAATTCTGGTCCTTTACTGTTCATAGAAAACCAGTGTCTCCTTCCTCATCGAGGTGGGTATCTGACTGTTTCTTAGCTTGAATGTCTGTCACAATAAAGCACCCCATTTAACACTTAACAAAGTAGCCCAACCTACCTAGGTTTGACTGATGTTAGGTGACATTATTTTTGAGTAAGTCTGTTATTTTTGCTTACCCAGGAAGCATCTTCACTTTAACTTTTTATTTCAGAAGTGTTTAGTTGGATGTTTGTCAGTTTATTTCAAAAACTTGAGACTTTTGTAACCCTCTGCCAAGGCCTGTAGATGGTGCAACTCATCTTTTGGAGCTAAGTGGGTCAGCTTTCAGTAGTTTGTAACCTGCAATGTGACGTTGCTCTTATGGTTGAATAGAACACAATGTTATATCAGTAATCTGTATTAACCATCAATACAGGATACAGTACCAATATGAATTAATGTTTGCAGTGCACATGCTTCAGATAACAAAGTTTACCTACTGGAACAGCTTCTAATGAGAACTAAGGTAACAGAGGTCCCTGATTCTTGTCTGTCTTGAAAGATGTGGGGTTCTGCCCATGTCTGGCTGGTTTTCCATGATTAAAAAAATAATGATCGGTCATAAGTATGCAAGATGCAACACTGCTTTTGCCATACAGTGAATTCAGATGGCAAGTACATGAGGTTCTCACTCCTTTTGTAGTCAGCATATTTCTGAAATTAGAATGTAGTTCCAGAGACAGGAAGTGAAAATTACATTGCAAATATGTATATTAATTGGGAAACATGATTTAGTGAAGTACAGCAAGCAACTTCAGTATGTTTTGTTTATTTTTCAGATACAAGACAGTTGGAGAGATGCAGAAGAATGTAAAATAGTGCTTTTTCTGTTATTATATATATATATATTTATTATAACTTTCTGAGGGAAACTATCTATTTCTGTGTACAAAATGGTATTTGTACACAGCACAAATACAAGGTTCCAGCAGACTGTTTTAGTCCTCAGTGTATACTGTGGCTGTGTCCCATAGCAGAAGAGGTGTGGGGATCTCAGCTCCACAGGAGTTACATGCTGTATTCAGCATCATTTTCTATCTCAAGACTGTTTTGAGCTTTTTTTTTTTTTTTCCAGATTCCTAAATACCTGTGCTGCACGAGGACCAAATTGGAGAAACCAATTCTACATCTAGCAGAGTCAGAAAGTAATAGATTTAGGGACCTTGAGGTGAATAAAGGTCTAGCAGGGTAAAATCTCCCTGTTTGTAAAACATTCTCATGAATTGATCTTAAATTAAAATTGAGGTAGCAGCTTGTTTAAAAATGGAAAAAGTAACTTGTTGCTAGCTAGCGTAGGAAGACTTTAATTCCTTTCCATGCTTTATTTAGTCATGCTAAATCCACCCTGTCATATGCTTTCTCTAGCAGACAAATGGAGGGACCGAGTTGGGTAATCCATGTGGGGTAGCTCAGCAGGGTAGGTGTTCACAGTGCCCTGTAAGAAGACTGCTCAGGTGCATGTGAATTCTTAACATGGATGAGAAATGTCCAGGTGAAAAGAGAAGTCTGTGGGCATTGCAGGTTTGTGATCTCCCTCAGATCACAGAAGCATGATCGTGTAACTGGAGTCCTGTAACACATGCTCTTTATGGAGGTCAGACAGGGAAGGTGGAAGGGTTATGTCACTGCAGAAGGTGTGAATGCGCAGAGCTCTGCTGTGGAGAAGGCAGCAGGCTTATCAAGAGCTTATGGTTCAGAATTAGGGAGAGAATAAGGTGGGGATGTCAACAGAGAACATCCGCAGCAGATATGCCCCAAGGTGAGGAAGTGGACAAAGCTGCCTTTAGATAACAAGAAGGAACATGATCATAGGCTCTGGCTCTCTTTGAGGACTTGAGGCAGACAGGAGTGAGGCACGGTGCTTAAATCTCATATCCTGGTGGACAAGTCAGCAGCGTGCATTTGCAGCAGTGAAGGGTGACCATTAGGATCGCTGGGCTCCATTAGGAAGAGCAGATTGAGGAAAATCATTGTTCACATCTACCTGGCAGCTGTGAGACTGCATCAAGAATACCATAGCCAGTCTGGGGCTTTGCGTTACAGATGGACTGGCAAACGGGAGCCAGGCCAGCAGAGACACCAAGGGCAGTGGGCTGGAGCATACGGCAGTATATGAGGAGAGTCTAAGGGAGTTGGGTTGTGACTTGGAGAAGGGAAGGCTAAGGGCACCTTACTGCTGGCTTAACTGCCTTGTGGGAGTGTTACAGAGAAGGGGAAGCTAGGCGCCCCTTGTAGGGGCTTAGCAAAAGGATGAGATGAAACAGAGGTAAGTTGCAACAGAGAACATTTGAGTTGGATATAAAGAAAAAAAATCTTTGCAGTGAGGATGGTCATTCTGTGGAACAGGTACTCTGAGTCTGAGGGATCTCTGTTCTTGTTAAACCTTCAGCTGACATTTAGCCCCATTTTGAGCAAAGACGGGGACTACTGGCCCTGAATTCCCTTCCCACATACTTTAGTCTGTGATAGAAAAGAACACCAGAGTAGTGAAAACCTAACCTACAACTGTCCCTGCAAAGCATTACAGGGAGGCTTTGTTTCTTTTGTTGTTTTGGTTAGCAGCTTTGTAAAGACCTTCAGTACTTTTCCAAGTACAAGCCAGTACTTCTCTAGAGCAACAGACTGCTTTCCGGCAGTTAAATTAGTAGGTGGTGCCCTGTGCCCTCACGAAGGGAGGGGAGAATATGAGCAGCTTGGAGGTTTGTCTAAATGACTTAATTAAAATGCACTTCAGCTAAACACTGGGAGTGCCTCCGATACCTGCAAAGATGGTTCTGAAACACAGGTTGAATCTGAACTAACTGGAAGACAGAAGTGTAATTTGATATTGTCATGCATATCATAGTGCAATACATATTTTGCATGAAAGAAGTTGTCATTCCCGTGCTATGTAAATGGTGTTGGCTTCATAGTAGGGCTCTAGAAATGTTAGAAAAACATTACCTTTGTCATTCTAAAAATTATAGTCTCTGAGTTCTCTGGTAAAATGTTTGGAACTTGATCTATCATTTCTTTAATCCTTTCCCTCCCCTTAAACTATGCGCCAGTACTCTCTGTGTCCAGCTCTTCAGCCAATTTTTGATCCACCTCATTGTATGCTCAACCAGCTCATAATACAACATTTTCTCTATGAAGATGTTATGGGGGACAAGGTCAAAGGCATTACTGAAGTCTAGAAGACAATCTCCACAGTTCTCATCCATCAGGCTGGTAGTTTCATTATAGAATCTTACCAGGTTGGTCAAGTATGACTTCCCCTTTATGAATACATCATCTACTCTTGATGTTTTTCTTCTGCTTCGTGTGCCTGGAAATGGTTTCCAGGACAGTCACCTTCCTAGACATCAAGGTGAGTTTGACTGTCCTCTAGTTCCTTGGGTCCTCCTTCTTGCCCTTCTTGAAGACAAGAGTGCCATTTGCATTTTTCCAGTCTTCAGGCACTTATCCCAGTTGCCATGGTTGACCAAAGATTATAGAGCCTTGCAAAGATAATAGCCTTGCAGTCATATCTGCCAGCTCCCTGTGCACTTGTGGGTGCATCTCATCATGGCCCATAGACTTAGGAACATCCAGTTTGCTTAAGTATTTCCTGACCTGCTTTTCTAACACCAAGGGTATATTTTCTTTGCTCCAGCCTTTTACTCTGGTCTCTGAGACCTGGGATTCCTGAAGGCTGCTGTTGTTGGTAGACTGAAGCAAATCATTCAGGATTTTTTTTTTTTTTAAATCACAGCCAAAGTTAATTAAGTTTCCAGTTTAAAGAATGAATTGTCTACTCTGTGGCGATAAGAAAACGTTCACTATGTATGTGTGCAAAGCTCTCTGCTTTGTAACAGTATACTTGGTGATTACTGTTTTGAATGTTGCTTACAAGAACATGGTTTATTCTTCATCAAAGAACTATGAACGTACTATTTTTTTCTGATCTGATTAATTTATATCCACAAACATTGGAAAGGTGACATGTTAGGAAACTGCAATGGAAATTTTACGCAAGATAGTTTTTTCTTGACATGTAATTTAATTTCATTTAGCATGTATAAAGGGTATAAGGGATTTGTTTGCATACATTTTAGAGTTTCTTTGCTTTACGGAATGAATGCCAATGAAGAAATACATGTCTTTTACAGCAAAGAAGTAGAACTTGCATGGTATGCTCTTTGCACAAGTTTAAGGGTTAGCAATTTGAGAGAGTATTAGTGTAGATGGAGTGTAATAAACATGATCTTTAGAGACCATGTAATAACATTGTTTCATCACTGGATCTCAAAATGCTGTATTTAATTAACCTCCCCCCACAAAGAATTATGCTGAGAAGCAGCCTTAGCTGCTTCCCACCTTCAGTTTCTATAGAAGGTTTTGGGTGGGGCAGTTTCACTACACAGGCTTTATGAATTTGCCAATGACTGTGCAGTACTTGCTCTGTTGTCTTCATTGTTCTTTGTTATGATTTGAAAAATGGAGGTTTATTAGAAATTCTGAAAACGATGTTCATTTGTTTTCTAGAAGCATAAATATTGCATTGATGGTACAGCAGTGTTCAAAACGTATTGTGAAACTAGTTGTTCTTGTCTGTACTTAGATTAGTAAGTTGCATTGTATTCATGCCCTTAATGCTTGTTCACAGCTAGTAGTCCTGTATGTATTATTACCTTGGTCTTTGGTGGTCAGAATTCAGTGTGATTTGTTTTGTTTTGTTTTGTTTTTTGACTCTTACAAAACATGCAAGCAACTTGCAACACTGAGAGAATTATTTCGTAACTCAAATCAAAAGATATAGTCATGTCTCCCCAAATGTGGATTGTCATCATTTCCATTTTATTGGCACTGGTATTCCATGTGGCTGCCTAGTTCATCTCTTGATGGGGAATTCAGCCTGCTAAAATAAGTAAGGGCATAATTAGGCAGTTGCCAAAAGGGGCAATCCCATTTCTTTCTGGCATTCTGGCTCTGTTCTTCCCTTCTTTTGGTCTGGCTATCGTGTAGCTACAGAATAACTTGATTTGGCTTGTTCACTTGATGAAAACTAATACATGAAAAAAAGGATGAAGGATGTAATCTAAAATTAATCCTTTTGCCGCTCTGCAGCTGGTCCTTGGCCTGCTATCATCGTAAATATGAGAAGATTAATATCTTCTTAAATGCAGATCAGGCAGTACCAAAAGCCTGTTCTTCACATTTAACGATCTGACTTGTAAGAGTTTGTTTTCTGTTGGTATGTTGACTTTTTTAAAGCTCCTGCTAATTAGCTTACATTGTAAGTTGGATTACAGAACTTGCAACATGAGAATTAATTGGATATCTTCATATCCTCACATTGGAAAAATGTCTGAATCTGTGGACTGGAACCTATCACTACCATTGTTCAATAAAACTGTGCTGCATTTCTGACAAATCTGCTATGGAAGTGCTATTTGAATAATTTTAGCTCATATAAAAGTAAGACTATGAAAGTTTTAGGAAAGAGAATCTTGTTTTATAAAATATCCTTTTGTCGCTTTTTGTCTGTACAGTTCTTGAGGGTAGGAGACTGTTCAGTCCAGCAAGATTGTGCTTGGAGGTGGGAGAAGATTTGCTATGTAAAACGTATCAGCAAAGTTGCATTTTGAATATGATTTTTTTTCCTTCAATAAGCATGTTTAAAAGTTGGGAATAGTGATAATCATTCTGTGAAGCAGGTTGCTATGAGGTGAGAAATTCCCTGCTTTATTCCAGCTACTCTTTTGTGGAGCTTTTTAATTCTTTAAGGGTAATAATTCTATTTCTCAAATGAGAATGAGGAGTGGTAAACTAAACCTAAATAGTGCTATTACATAAGACTGTAGTCTGAATGGCAGTTAGCAGTAATAATTAAAATTTCCTCTTATTTGGGAAACATAGCTTTTGAGAAACACAAGTGAAGGTTTATTATCTGTAATTTTTCTTTGATACAGAATGGGAAATAAGACACTAACTGTGACGGGGTGATTGTGTAGATGTACATCAGATGCACAGATGTATGAGAGTTTCTTTAGAATGTAGACAGGAACGATACTTTGTGTTTTAAATGTTTGAATATTTTCAGGACCCAGGTCTCACAGCAGGGCTGGTCTGCCCTGGGAGTGTGGAGTAGTCCCAACTGTGAAGTGAGCCATTATTGGGGAGCTGGTGAGTGGGTGCTGCCAGTAGGCCTCTTTGCGTCTCTGCTACAGAGTATAGGTAGCATGTCTGGTGTGAAACAATGGGACCTTTGACAAGCTCTGGTTAATGCCTGCCTGTAGGAATGCTCCTGAAGATTCCTTTCCTTATTGCATGGAAATGCAGCTTGCAGCCTGCAGTTCTTGGCCATATGAAAAGATAGGTGTGTGATAGAACTACGAGGGGTGTTACTAGCTTTGCCTTATAAGTGAATAAAAAATGTTTCCTTTCTGCTTCTCTTTCTTCTCACTGTGGGGAATTTGTGTGCGTGTCTCAGAGCCTGGCAGTTCTTTGCATTGACATGCTTTCTGGCTAGAGGAGGGAGAGCAGAATTTCCGTGTGTCCTGGTGATTTATTTGCATATGCCTGCCTCAGAATGATGCCAGACACTTCTTTCCCTTGGGGTCTAAAAATATTGCCATTGCAGCAGCCTGCTTCAGGAGCAAGATATTAATTGTATCAAATGGTACTTTGCTGGCAAGGATGAGACCCAAAATTCTATTTTTCTGCTGAAGAATCATTTTCTTCTTTACTTTGCTAATCTGAGGTCAGAAAATGTTTAAACGTTTGTGTAAAACAAAGAATTTTGGTAACTTACTTTATTGCTGTCTTATATTCTGAAATATCTTAAGAGGGGGGGAACATTAAGTTAATGATGATTTTTTTGATAATCCTGTTTGGTTTTTAATCTGAGCTCATTAATTTACAGCAAATGCACACAGCTTCCAAAGCTTTGCTTCATTGGTACAGAAAGTATTTATTTTGTGCCATGTACCCTAGATGTAATCTAAGGGCTTTAATTTACAGTCCCTAGGTTTTGACATGATACTCAAACGATGCATCCAGCAATTAATGAGGGTGGGGAAAAGTCTGTTGTTTCCGTGATGTATACTTTATGTAGAATGCGTGTACTGAATTCCGAATCCATATCTGTAAATGAACCATTCTGAAGTTGCAAATATCCAGCATTGCTTTCATGATAAGTTTGGGGATTAATGGGGAATATTAGAAAAGACATAAGACTGATGTTTGGATGCGGCTTTCTCTTATGTTACATAAACTTCCAGGTTAAAAAGGGAGCCTGATGTGCGCAGTGTGCACCAAGCCCTCCGAAGTGTGTGCAGTATGATTTTTCAGCTCCTCTAGGGTCTAAATCTGCCCATGAGACTTTGGACTCAGTATCACAAGGGACTGCTTCAGTAGAGCTGCAGGAAATAGCATAATTCATACTAACTTGAAATTAGACCTTTGAGATTAAAAGACAGTAGTTGGGAGTTCAGTCCAAAGACCTACCCTGTCGTAGCGGAACAAAGGCCAGTTTCTAGTAACGAATACATCCTGAGGGCATCAGATATTTGCCTGCAGATCCCTTGATTAAGTTCGCTCATGACTTGGAGAGGGTATGGCAGGGTGGAGAAGAGCGTCCGGACACCAATACTACTTCACTCTTTTTTGTGGTGGCGGTGCTGGTTCCTGCTAGCTTGTAAGTATTGGTGGGACTGTGACTTGTATCTTAGTCAGCTTTGGACAACATCACAGTACAACTGGGCTTTTCCATGGTTAGCAGACCCCTGAGCGAGGTGTGCAACAATTTGTGTCGTCTGCTTCTGAACTACAGGCTTTCTGCGTGGACATGCGTTTATGGGGAAAGTTGGGACGGATTGAGCTGAAACAGAACTTATTCAAGTGTTTGTTTACATCCTTCCTGGATTCTTGTTTTTATTTCTTTCTGTATTTTCTTTTTGTTTCCTCAGTCATAGGTTGTTTTTAATATAAAGCTTATCACTTGATTTCATTTTTACTTGTGAGCATTAGATGTGGTTTATACTTGTGTTACCTTAATGTAGCCCTTCCTATTCAGCAACCTTTTATGTATTCTTACTGGACAGAAACCTGTTCTGCAAAATGTTGTGTGAATGTAAACCTGTCAGCCTTGTATTTGTGGCTGGCAAATACAGGAGGGAAAAATAGAACAGTACCAGGAAGATCATGAGATCTTAGTCTAATTAGCACGGTTTTGGCAGAAGAAAATTGTATCGTGCATATCTTAACTCTTTGAACTTGTCAGTACAGGGGACAAAGGAGAAAAAAGTTGAATAAAAATCTGAATAAATTAGGCATTTCAAAATGCCCTTGACAAGTTCTTTTCCAAGAGGCTGTTGAACAAGCTGGAAGAATCATGGGATGAAAGATTTGTTTGTACAGCACTATGTAAAAAGCACAAGCAAGAAAAAAAAAAGGAAAAGGGAAAGAGTGAGCTCAAGAGTCTAGAAGCTGTACTGGAGAGATTCTCTAATGATCAGGATAGGAGCTAGCTAGTAAGATGGTGGCACAAAAGAGGACCTAACTTTTAGTGAAAACCAAAATAGGCCAAGTGAGTGGACAGAACAGCAATTGTTAAGACTTCAATCATGCAATCATCCTAAGTTGGATCCTTCACATCCTATCACTTGTCACCTGAGAAAAGGGACCAACACCCTCCTTGCTGCAATCTCATTTCAGGTAGTTTTAGAGAGCACTGAGATCTCCCATTGGCCTCCTCTTCTCCAGACTACACAGTCCCAGTTCCCTCAGTCACTCCTCATATGTCTTGTTTTCTAGTCCTTTCACCAGCTTCATTGCTCTTCTCTGCACACGCTTGAGTAATTCAATATCCTTCTTGCAGTGAGGGGCCCAAAACTGAACACAATAGTATCCAAGGCATGGTCTTTCCCAAATGCAGTCATTCTCAGGAATCCCTATGAGGTGAAACCAGTTGTAAAGTCTGGAGCAAAGACCACGTACCCTCATTAGAGGACGATCAGGTTAGCGAAAAAGTCCATGGGACCCAATGGAATATGCCCATGAGTGCTAAGGTAGGTGGCCATAGAGACCACTCTTGATAATCTCAGGTCATGGCAATTGCAGAAGGCTCCTGCAGGACAGGAGTTGACACTTGGTTTCTTCCAGCCCTCAAGAAGGGCGAAAAGGACTATGAAGGGAATTAGAGGTTGGTCAGCCTCATCTTCATTCTTGGAAAGGTGATTGAGCAAATAATCCAAGAAAACATTTCCAAAAATACTAAGCATAAGAAAATGATTGGAAGTAGTTGGCATGGATTTTTGAAAGGAAAATCATGATTAACCAACCTGATAGCCTTTTACGACAAAATGACTAGGTAGTTGGGTAAGGGAAGAACAGTGATTATTGCTTATCTTGACTTAGCAACCTTTTGTCACTACCTCCCTTTACATCTAATGAAGTGTGGACTAGATAAGTAGGTAGTGTGGTGGTCTGAAAACTGGCTGAACTGTCAAGTGGTAGTAGTAAGGGGCATAAAGACCAGCTGGAGGTCAGTAACTAGTGGTGTATTCCAGGGGTTGTTACTGGAGCCATTCTTAAAGATACCCAAAACATGACTGGACATGGTCCTTGGTAACTGGCTGTAGCTGATCCTGCTTTGAGCAGAGTTGGGTGGAATAGAAAATGTCCAGGAGTATCTTCCAACCTTAAGGATTCTGATTCTGTGATACACATTTGCACATCTCCACTATTTCAAGGTTGGCCTTGAGCACAGGTAGCTGAAGTCTGCAAAGAACAGTGTTTTTCTTCCATACAAAGTATCTGTTCTTTCATAGATTACTGGATGACCTTTTTTATGGTCAAGGAAAAGATTAATCTCAAAGAAGGTTCTGAGCTTCAAAATGCCTACTGAACAGGTGTTAGCAGTTTGAAATAGTTTCACCCCAATGCTGTTCATTAAATACCCCAACAGGAAAAATGACACAAGTATGATGTAGTCTGAATATCCTTGCTTTCTCAGCTTATGCATTGTTCTGATTTAACTTGCTCTCTCATCAGGAACGTGGCTAACATGCACCCATAAAGAAATGATAGAGAAACTTACAGATAAGTGTTTTTCTTCTAATTGCTGACAAAGGAATTGCAGACCATGCTATGCTAATCCTTGTTATGAAATCTTATTTAGGTTGAATTTGGTCGAAGCTTTTGTGGTAGATCCAGAACTACGTCAGAGCCTTCAAGAAGATCTTTTACGTCGCTTCCCAGATCTCAACAGGCTGGCAAAGAAATTTCAGAGACAAGCTGCAACCTTACAGGACTGTTATCGAATGTATCAGGCTATTAATCAACTGCCTAATGTTGTAAAAGCACTAGAAAAACACGAAGGTAATGCTATTCCCTGTCTATTTTCAATGTTTTATAATGCATTCATGATGCCAAGAAAGAGTATATAGATTTCTAAAGCTTATATTTTTCATATGTACTTTTGTTGCAGGAATAAAGCTTAAAGACATTTGTCTTTGAAATATACTGGAATTCTGAAATAGCAGTCAGATACTTAAAAATGAACATACTAAAATTTTTGTACAAGAAAGCTTTTTCGATCAGTGTGTAGCTGAAACTCTTGAACTGTTGGGCAGCAGTCTTGTAGTCTTTGACACTGGCTTGTCTCAAGAATTCTTGGCTGATTGTATGCATTTTTGTGTATCTTACAGTCCAGATAGCTCTTGATACGATACTGTGTTCCTTTTGAAGACTGTTTTCAAATGCACTTTGAGTTGTAATTAATGAGATTTTTGCATTTAAGCATCAGTGGCATAATTTGAACAGCACTTTTGGGTTTTGAAGTAGTAAAATATTCCTGCTGTGGAGAAGAGTAATGTGGCAGGCTTTCTCCTCATCGTCATTAGTAGGATCTCAGTGCTATGAAAATCAAGCTTAAAAAATAAAGGTCGCCATTTCTTTTCTGTGTGTTACAAGAAAATGCAAAATAAGATAGTGTCAGCATAGTAAGGGGGTAATTTAGTACAGCAACAGCAATCCTAGCCAGTCAGAATGCATATTTTTGTGGAAATTCACTACCTAGATAGTTGTGCTGTTTATCTTGGATAAGTGAATTCTGGTTAAGTTGTGGATTTTTTGAACGATTAATTAATTTGATTCATTTTTCTTGTTTGTTCTTAACAGGAACTCACCAGATGTTGTTGTTAGCAGTGTTTATAACACCTCTTAATGATATTCACTCTGACTTCTCAAAGTTTCTGGAGATGATAGAAACAACATTGGATATGGATAAGGTATGGGCTGGTGTGAACAGGTTTATTTCAGAATTAAAGTGTCTTATTGAACTTCTCAATCTGCTCTGCACTCACCAAGTTAATTGATCATCTGTATTTGAAGTAGTTAGCCATAAATAACTAAGCTAATATATGAGGATTGATATTAATATAGCAGATGAATATCAAGAGGATATTCACACTACTGGCTTAATGATGTAGCCAGTGGAAAAAATGCTTTGGGTACATGGATGCCATGGTCCTGAAACTTGTTAGAAAACTCACTATTAAAAGTGGGGAGATGATTTTGTCACTTTTCTGCTTCTTTTATCATCACTTCAATGTTACTGTGATGTGTCTCCAATCTAGGATGTAGACAGAGTGTGTATGTTACCCGTTTCTCTGCTTCTGTAGAGTTCAGTAGATTTTCTTCTATGTGGTCACATTAAGTCTTTGTAACTAACAGTTTGCCTTTGTGGAAAGTGGTTGACCTAGGTATAAAGATGGACTTCCCAGGGTAAAGAAATTTCTCACTAGAGGGAAAGCTACCAAAATTAATTTAGCTTTGCATCTACACCTGCTCATAAAATACTGCTGCAAACAGGACTAAGCCTGCAAGGCAAAACTGGCATTTTTCAGAGAAAAAATGGCCAAAGAAATCTAGAAGGAACAGCTCTGTTTCTTAATTCTGTACTGGAAAGGATAAGGGATAAGTATAGGTGAGTGGTTTATCATTGTTTAACGTTGAACACTTGGTTCATGTTTTTGGCTGTGCCAGTTGCCAAAAGTGAAACAATGCCAATATTTTTGGTGCATTTTTAACATATTTTTTCCTTTGTATTTGTTGGAGAATTGGTACGTTACACATAGAAATGTACATGTTTTTGCAGTATCACTATTTGCTCTGCTTATTCAGAAACTTAGTTAATATTTGTTTCTTATGTTTCAGTCATTTTTGAAAACTTGGAAGGCTTTTAGAATTGCCTTAGATGTCAATCTCAGCTCACTGTAGAAATGAGACCTACCAAATAATGTACTAGGCATGATAGTAACAGCAATTGGTTGAACTTTTCAAAAGTGTACTGGCTTTAAAATTTTGAACATGCGTATTTTGTACCAGATGCAGAAGTAGTTTTTTCCCCTCTTTGTACTGTGTATGCATTCATCAGCTGCATTATACTCTTTAAGACTGTTTGACTGACATGTTGCTGTAATTTATGATATATGCTAATGAAGAAATTTATAGCTTTATGCTAGTTACAGACCATCTGTTGCTGCAATTTTGTATGCCCTGGAACTCTGTTTTCTTCAAAACTAACAGCTGTTCTGAGCTTTCACCCTTCATAGTCCAGCTATTCAAATTTATTTTCAGCTTCTACGTTAAAAAATAATTTATTGTTTTTCTAAACAGAATGATGAGTCAGTTATTTTTAATTGAGACCTGTGGAATCTGATATGTTGAATTTGTGGTTGCTTTTCCTTCACAATACTGGAATCAATTAAAATGGCTACAGATAAATCAACACTGGTTTTATGAAGAATAAGCCTTTTCAGTATGAATGTTAAAACTTGAGCCTTTGACTTGCAGTTCCTCTTAGATTTTTAGGGAATTGAAATTAAACATTGAGATCTAATCTAAGTGTGATTGAAGGAAAGGTTGTCATAGCAACTAAATTATGTCAGTAATCTATTCAGGGCAAGCCTTCTGATATTAAAAAAAAATCTGAGTTCAAAACGCGTGGGTTGTGGCTATTCATTTACCTAGCTGTTTCATTAAATAAAGTTAAGAAACTGTCACTTCTATTCCTTTATTTCATAAAGGGCCTTTGAAAATCATCTACTCCAACCTTCTCTAAATTTTGTTAGTGCTTTCATTATGCAGGATTTTAGTTTTAGTACAGAGCACAGCCTTTTACAGAAGGACTTGCTTTTCAGATTAGTTAGCTAGCTCAATATAGTCCCTGTGTCTCCAAATCATTTACTGTCAACTCATTAATTCAGAAACACTTGGAAACAAGACTCAGTTGCATCTTACTTTACATAAGTAAACGTGCAGGTATCAAAGTGTCATCAGCGTTGGGATTGGTCTGGCCAGTAATGACAAAGGCTGTCATTCTTAGCCTTTTCAGCCTGTTCTTTGTTTCAGAACAGGGATTTGCCCTATAAAAACAGGAATGGTCATTTCTGCTATATGTTCTGTCATAAATATTCATTACTGTTCTTTTTGCAGAAATATTAAGGGAGGAGCACCCCTATCAGCAGGGCTAATAACAGGGAAGGAATTTTTTTATACCGCTTTATCAACGTGTCCAAGTTTGAAGAGGGTCATCTTAAATTGCATAATTTTGTGGTGTCCACATCTCTGGTTAAATAGTTGAATGCAACAAAACTGCAACTGAAATAGCAGGCTGAGTGAAACGCTTTGCTGTGCTGGTAATTGCACAGAGAAAATAGACGCTGAAAGTTCAGTTGTCCATGATGCAAATTCTCATTTATTTTGTAGGTGGATCAGACTCCAATTATCACAAATGGTACTGCATTACAAAATTGTGTATAAAAAGGCCCAATAAATTGAATAAGTGATTAAGTAAATTAATTTCACTGTGTATGATCAGGGAGATTATTTTTTTTTATTATTGATGATAATCCTACAATTTATATATATATATTTTTCCCCTAGGTGGAGAATCATGAATTTCTTGTCAAGGCTTCTTTTGATCCTAACTTGACAGAATTAAGAGAGAAGATGAACGAACTGGAAGAAAACATGCAGTCCTTCTTACAGAGTGCAGCCAAAGAATTAGGTAGGGTATGGCACTGCCTTTGATTCTTACCTCCTTTTTAAAATGTTTTGAGATCAAGTGATGTAAACTGGTAAAGAGGAGTTAGGGGATGTTTCTATGATTTCGTGATTAGCTTGGAGTGACTTTAGTTGTCACAGTATGATCTATTGAAAACTGAGTGATTTTGGAGCTACAACTTTTCAAATATGGCATTACAGAATATTTCAGAAATTACTATCTATGTTGCCATGTACTGTGGAATTCTAACTCTTGAATAAGCCTAGTTTTAATTTACATCCTTTGAGGATGTGCATTGAAACATTTTTTTTTCTGTCCATTCCGTTGGATATCTGTTCAGGATATGCTAATTTTCCTTTGAACTTCTTTGTAAAATGTCTCATTTGCTTACACATGACATTTAAAGAATAGATTTTTTTTTTTTGTATAGGATAATCAATATGCAGTTGACAAATAGGGCTTTTAAAGAGCAACTTTAAAATTAAATGACAATTTTTAATGCAAATGTGGCAAGGAAAACAGGAATCACTGTCAGTATTTTAGACTATACACTTAAGGGCTTGCATGTTGTTTGTCTTATGTTTTTTATATTTTTATTTTTTTAATACTTTTTTAAAAAAATGTAACATGCTATCTGAATGAAAAGAAAGACAGACAAGATTATGTAAGGATGAGAAATTTCACCAGCAGAAGTTAGTAAAAGAATCACAAGACTATGTGCTGTGCTTACAACAGCAATACAGAATGTCCTTGTAGTGTGTTTTGAACGTTTTTCTTATATCTGGAGAATATGTAGCAATATACTACTGATACACACCTCATCTCCATATGCAGTTTGCGGGTATATCAAAGGTAAGAGCAGAGAATGAAACAGTAAACCTTTGTTTGGCTTGGACGTTTTTCATACGTGTGCAGAACCAAAGCAAGTATACTGAATAGCATATCCAAGAAGTTATGTCATACAGTCTGGGATTATTGCACAGAAATAACACAGGCTGAAGGGTTTTTAATAACATCGTTTTATTTTTGTTTTCTTTCCTTTTTTTTTTTTTTCTTCTCCTTTCATCTGAAAGGTTTGGAAGCTGGCAAAAGTATTAAACTGGAGTCAAATGCACAGTTTGGACATCACTTTCGAATTACTTGCAAGGAGGAAAAAGTCCTCCGGAACAATTCAAAATACAAGATAACTGATACACAGAAGAATGGTGTGAAATTTACTAACAGGTATGAAATCATATTGGTAGTTTTGAAAGTGTTTTGTAAAAGAAACAATTACTCCTTTCTTTATAATATTGCCAATAAACAGTTTTTTATACATCTTAAATGGCTGAATTTTCATCTTTTTAATTGGCTTACAGATACTGAGATAACTGAGCAAGACTGGCATGAGGGAGGAGAAGTCATGCAGTTTCTGTTAAAAGCACATGCCTGCATTCTCCATTTCCTTTGCCAACTGTTAGCTATTTTTGCTCCTTTTTAACTTTGGCTAATTTCTCTGTTTTAGCTACACCTAACAGCGTAATTACATTCAGTGTGAGTGTTTATACAGACACTTTCATAAGCTGCAATGGAAAAGAGCTATTTATGTTTGTCTCCAAATATGACATGCAGCAGTTTTGTTGGTAATTACCTTTTCTGATCCATGTTAAAAGCACCACCAAAGATAACAGCATGTATTGGACTTCCATTCTGTGGTTCTGTGGATTAAGCCATTTAAAAATTTGAAACCTTTAGGTTAATTGCTTTCATGGCTGTTTCAGGTTCTCCTTGTCCAGACAGAAGCTGTCACAGGTACAGCCAAGTCTGTACTTTTTGTTGAATTTTTAGCTCTTTTTGAAAGTTTTTAGGAGGAGCAAGGACTAATCCAGTCATCGTCTCTCTCAGAATTTCATTATTTTAATGCAGAAGTAAAGAAGTTGCCTATGTAGAAAGTTGTCTATGAAAAATCATGAAATTACTTGACAAATTAGAGGTCTCAGCAACCACCAACTGCATGAAGTTTAACGATAGCAAGTCCCAGGTTCTGTACCTGGGATGGGGTAACTCTAGATACGTTCACAGACCGAGGGACAAGAGGCTGGAGGGCAGCCATATAGAAAGGGATCTGGGGGTTTGAGTCAGTGAAAAGTTGAATATGAGTCAACAGTGTGCCCTGGCAGCCAAAGGGCCAACTGCATCCTGGGGTGCATCAAGCACAGCATAGCTGTGATATAGAGATTGTCCCACTCTATTCTGCACTGATGTGGCCTCACCTCGAGTACTGTGTGCAATTTTGGGCACCATAATATTTGAAGGACATAAAACCATCAGAGAGTGTCCAAAGGAAGGCACTAGTGATGGTGAAAGGTCTGGAGGGGAGAATGTATGAGGACCATCTCAAATCAGTTGTTTTTTTTTCAACCTAGAGAAGAGGAGACTAAGGGGAAGCCTCATCATGGCCTACAGCTTCCTCATGAAGGGGAGCAAAGTGGGAAGCACTGATCGCTCTGGAGACAGTGATAGGACCCAAGGCAATGAAACGAAGCTACATCAGGGGAGGTTCAGATTGCATATTAGGAGAAGATTCTTTACTGAGAGGGTGGTAGAGCACTGGAACAGGCTCCCCAGGGAAATGCTCATGACACCATTTTGCTGGAGTTCAAAAAGCATTTGCACAACCTTCTCAGACATGATTTGATTTCTGGGTGGCTCTGTGGGGAGCCAGGAGTTGAACTTGATGACTCTTGTGGGTCCCTTCCAAATCAGGGTATACTATGAATCTATGACACTTAAGTTGAAGGAAATCTCTTGAGGTTAACTGGTCCAAACCCTCACTTAAAGCAGAGCCACCGTTGAAGTTAGATGCAAATTAGATAAGGTAGCTCAAGGTCTTGTTCAGTTGCCTGTGCTTCAAGCATCCCTTCATAACCTGTTGGGGCACAAATTCCAACACTTAACCACTCTTTATGAAAACTTTCTTCATCAGATCTAGTGAGAACTTCCCTTGTAGCAGCTTGGGTATTTAGTATCTCATCCTTTTGCTCTGTACTTCCAAGAAGAGTCTGACACCTCTCCTCTCCAGACTGAATAAACACACTTCTCTCAGCCTATCCTTGTATGCCATGTGCACCAGCTTGAAAGCTTTGTGGTGGCCATCTGCTGCAAGCTCAATGTCTCTTTTACACTGGAAAGTTGAAATTGAAGACAGCGTTGCAGATGTGGCCACAAAAGTAAAGGGGAAGAACCACCTTTTGACATGCTGGCTACATTCTTACTGGTACAGCTAGTATGAACTTGGCCTTTGCCTCAAGCACACAGAGCTGGTTTGTATTCAGCTTGTCCACTGTGTCGCCCAGCTCTTTTATGCAAAGCTGTTCGATAGGCATTTGGACCCCAGTCTGTACTGTTACATGGAGTTATTTCATCCCATGTGCTGGACTTTGCATCTACCTGTGTTTGAAATTGTCCACCTATTTCCTTGGTCTGCTGATATCCCAGTGAATGGCAGTCCTGTCCTGAAGTGTACTGATGGCTCCCCTTAATGTGGTGGTGTTTATAACCTTGCTGAAAGCACATGTGAAAGTGCATTCAGTCCCATCATGCAGGTTGTTAATCCAACAGTATCAACCCCAAGAAATGCTACAGATAATCAACTACCACTTGGACTTCAGATCCCTGAGAAGTTTTTTCTTGTCTGTTTAATGTGTTATATATAGAATGGTTAAAACAGCAGAGACTAATACATCACACAGTCTGTTTCAGATAAACCATGTGACTGTCACTTCAGGTATAACAGTTCCTGCTGGAATTCACATCACAGAAGTGGGTTTCTTGAGAAGTATCTTGATTGACAGGTGTACAGGGCAGGGTTAGTTTCAAGCCTGTGCTATTACCAATAGTGACTGTTACTGTTAATCACTCACTTTCTTAAGTAATAAATCCTTTGCTTTGAAAACGATGGCAAAAATATTTATGTATTTCACACCAACCAACGTTTGTGTATTTCACACCAATTTACTTAAATGGACAAAGTAAAAACCTTAGTTATGTTTTGTTTTAACATTTATTACAATGATACTTTTTCTAAATATTTATTCCTGATTTTTTTTTGTTATAAATGTGTTGCAAATCTAAATGTAATGACAAAGTTAGGCTTTTCCAGAACATAGGAGATGGTACTAGAACCTCTACTTTAAGTGTCGTCTGTTACTTTTATAAGGAAAAATCTTGTAGTTTGCTAACAAAGCAGAATTCTCTGTGCTTAGTTAATAGTTACAGTTCTTTCTATAAAGATATGTGAAGTAGAAGGTTTCTATCTATAATGGAGATGCACTACCTGGATATCCATGTTTCATATTCAGTCCTACTAACTGTTCCAAAAAACAAGATGAATAGCTTGAAAAGAACAAACAATAGTTTTAAATATTCTCTTAATTTTGCTTTACCCTATTTTGAAGGCTAGAACCAGTTGTTAGTGAGAGTAGTTCACTGAGGTTTTTACTGGATGGAAGAACTTAAATGCCTTCAGCTCTAATAAGCCTGTTACAGGACTCTCGGTTATTTAGTTGCTGGGCAGGAGTTCTCTGCCAGCTCTGCAGTGTGCCACATCTTTCAGTAAGATGGCCAGACATTCAGTTTAAAGAGAAAATTCATAGCACTTAGCTTGTCCATAACATATAACTACACTGTAAGCCTTTTAAGAATGCTTGTGTTTGGAGTTGCTAGAATTGCTGGTTTGGCCCTTGTGGATGATTTTCAACTCAGAAATAGTTGAGGCAGACTGAGTTGTAGGTTAGCTGAATCTGGCTGAGTTGTAGGTTAGCTGTTTTGTGGTCTTTGGGTTGAACCCAGTTGTTAAAACAGGTGGGGATTTCTGGTACTGACTCATAGATGATGTGGCCAGAAGTTACATGTTGTAGCAGTGAAGACAGAGGACATCACAACTTATAAATGTGGTTTTGTTCACAGCAAACTGAGTGCCGTCAATGAAGAATATATAAAGAACAGAGAAGAATATGAAGAGGCTCAGGATGCGATTGTTAAGGAAATCATTAACATTGCTTCAGGTGATTGTTAAACAAATCATTAACATAGCTTCAGGTGAATGCATCGGTGTTGATGTGTGTGACAGTCTGCAATGCTGGGAGGACTTGCTGTAGGACTTTGTAGGTCCTTATGCAGAGAGGGACCTTAACCTTCCCCAAATAATTAATGCGTGAAATGGGTTTTGGTCTTTAGGGAGTTGTTGAAACTTTGAACTATGTCGTCTTCTGGTCACACCTTTTCCTGGAGTTGCTACAAATGTGCAGTGATGGGGCATGTGCCCCTTGTCCCTTAACAGGGAGAAAAAAAAAAGTGTCCATTAAGGCCACATCTATGATCTTCCCTCTCTGACTGTGGGCAACCCTACCCAAACAGCAGGCTAGGTAAAAGGCAACGAGGAACTGAGGTAACAGGACCTTGGGACTGTGATGAAAGAATGTTGGTATGCCATAGAAGCACAAGTTAGTCATCATTTATATAGCACAATAAAAATCTGTTGTTTTCCTAATTAATTTTCCTGTATTTTTGCTACCAGATTGCTTACCTACAGGCAGAGAATCTTTATGGTTCTTTACCAAAAGGAGAAGATATACCAGGAAATTTCAGTCTGGAGGATTCTGTAAATATTGTCTCTTAAAAGCACAAGTTCCAGCAGAACAAATCACAGAATCACAGAATGGCTTGGGTTGGAAGGGACCTTACAGATCATCTAGTTCTAACCCCCGTGCCATGGGAAGGGATGCCACCCACTAGATCAGGTCCTTGAAATTGAGAAGTAGAAAGTGAAAGCCGTAATGCATCTTAAGCTAAGGGCAAATGTGTTAAAGATAGGAAAGCACTTTTAAAGCTGAATATAAGTAGATTTCAACATATGAAGTTACAGTGGAAATCTTTGACCTGCTGTTATGGTAGGGAGCTTGGCAGTATATTACAAAATATATATATTTTTTTGTATTTTGGTAATCTTGAAGTGATCTTTTTTTGTGTGTAGCGTAGCGAGGTTTGTATATGTATCTGGAAAGCTAAATTGAGTATTATATAGCAGGAATAGCTGCAATGTCACCTATAAATACCTAGTATGTTTTTAAAAAAGTCTTTCTGCTGCTTAAGGTTTGTGGTATGTAGTAATAGACTTATAAGTGTATAGGTGTGGAAAAAAGGCAATTTTTTCCCCCAGTGGAGGCAGTTTAATGAAAAAGACAATTAAATGTGTAATTTGTAGTGAAAGTGACTTGAAGTCCTTTTAATGATCTATACCTAACAAAGTTCAGAAAATGATGTTAGAATAGTAAATGTATTTTCTAAAGATGAGAGTCTTTCTGAAAGTCACTACTCACCTCTTCCTACATCCCCTTTCTGCATCCCCTTTGCAGATGTTATATGCTTTACCTCTACAGGCCGTCATCCCTTTCACCGGAAGCCCCTTCCATCTCCCCTACCTCCAAAAAAAACCCAAACCCTCGAAAACTTAAAACCAAAGTTGGTACCGAGCATCCCGCGTCATCTAATCTAGTCACTTGAGATTACTGTTTTTTACAGACCCCTCCGTAACATAATCGGCACAGACATAAGTGGTTGCACAGTGCTGTGTCTGAGTTGTCAGTGCTTTGTCTCCACTACCTTTGCTGCAAAGTTGAGTGTATTACTGGGGAAGGAAATGGCTTGGATTTCCAGCCTTCTTGCCTTTGTGAGTATTTGCATTCCCACACTAAGATACCTGTTTGTCATTGTCTATTTTTAAGGCAAAACAATCAACATGGCCTCACCTCTTTTTTTCTGAGTCTGATGAAGTCCCGTTTGTACTCAAAGTACAGAAACTTAAGGGTTGCATCAGAGTTTGTCACAGAAGGTGACTGGTATCTTGAGGAAAAAACATTTCAATGCAGATGAATTAAATTTTGATGCTCACTATATGCTTTAAGATATTTTTTCAACAAGAAGAAAAAAAACATTGAATTTCTCTCTCTGTAATCAAAACCAGGTTATGCAGAGCCAATACAGAGTATGAATGATGTAATAGCTCATTTAGATGCAATTGTCAGTTTTGCTCACGTGTCAAATGGAGCACCAGTGCCCTATGTCCGTCCTGTCATTTTGGAAAAGGGACAAGGAAGGATTGTGCTGAAAGGTGCCAGGCATCCTTGCCTTGAAGTGCAAGATGAAGTGGCCTTCATCCCCAATGACATTACGTTTGAGAAGGGCAAGCAGATGTTCCACATTATTACTGGTAAGTGTTTGTACCTTTTTCACTTGTCTTTTAGATTTTAACTTTTTTAAAAAGTTATTTATAGTCTTAAAAAGTTATTTCTAGTCTTTTTTATAAAGGGGGGGGCCAGGGATGGGAGAAGTTATGTCAGAACAATTTTTCTAATCAACAAAGGGAGAGCAACTAGATTGTTATTCATGTGGCTGTATGTAGGCTAAGATTTAGCTCTGGAAAAGAAGGTTGGATGTTTGCAACTGATTTATTATGTATATATTTGTAACCTATTGTTTATTTTATACATACATATTTAAAAGTGTCTACAGGGTTCTTGTCAAATGATTCCCGTGGTAGTGGATATTAGGGAAGCTTATGCACATAAATAGGTCTTCCAAACTATTAATCATAGAATTAGATTTTACAATTCTAGTTAGAGTGCACTGTTTGGAGAAGGTGGTCACTAATTTAGAAGTATTCATTTGGGAAGAAGAGACAGGCTGCTGTGAAGGAAGTAATTTCTTACTAGGAAGTAAGAAATCAATTCCTTAATGCTTCTATTCTGTGCCTTACTGAATGTCACTTCACAAGCCAGATGACCTCAGGAGCTGGAGAACCTGAACTTCCTGAAGTGATTTGGAAAATTCCATTAGGCACCAATTGTACCGTAGCCACGAAGGCATCTTCTGTAGACAAGATTTTAAACACCCACTTTGTTAATGTTTTCTTTTACTGATGAAGTTGATTTAAAATGCAAAACGTGTTTTAATGACTACCTTTTTTCTCCCCATTCTTGGTGTAATTAAGATAATTTTACTGTACAGGAAAACACTTTTAGTGTTTATACATTTAATTTTAATTTTCATTCAGATGTGCTTGACACATTCTGAGTAGCGAAGATCTGAAATTAGAGAATGATTGATGAACATTTCTAACAATCAAAAAACTGCAAGAATCTGAATAAATGTGTGGCAATACACTTATTTTTCTGGTTAGCAAAAGTCAGGTGATCATTTTTTTTGAAAATGCTTTTTATTTCATTTGCACTTAGTTAAAATCTAATTTCATAATATCTGTTTTTGATGATGATTCAGAATCCCTTTAGATTGTAACTTAAATTAACAGAAAGCTTGTACCCAGTCGGTAACTAAGCTATTTCATCTTTATGGACAACTTGTAATTGTAGTTTGAAGTGAAAGCAAATTATTTTTGTTCCTAAGCAGCAATGCTGATGACTTTAAAATGAAAGCTTATTAGGATTTGGTATGAACATGTCTTTTATATGACTTCTGAGACAAAAAAAAAAAAAAAAAAAGGAAAAAAAAAAAAAAACCACCACCACAACAAAAAAAAAAGCATTCAGTAAGACATGCCACCTCTACTATTACTGGCAGAGCTACTTGTTGCACCTGTTAGACAAGTCTGGTTCTCTCTCTCCTGGCAGAAAAGTAAGAAGTTTACGTGTTTTTTGTTCTAAGAGCCCGTTCTCCTTTAAAAGGAATGCTGAATGGTAAAAGATGACGTTTTTGAATTCCTTTGCAAAATTTCTTCTTTAGGCCCTAACATGGGGGGAAAATCAACGTACATCCGACAGACAGGGGTGATTGTTCTTATGGCCCAAATTGGGTGCTTTGTGCCCTGTGACTCTGCAGAAATAACCATTGTGGATTGTATCCTGGCTCGGGTAGGAGCTGGAGACAGTCAGCTGAAAGGCGTGTCTACTTTCATGGCTGAAATGTTGGAAACTGCTTCAATCCTTAGGTAAGTCCTGTGCTTATTTGTTTTTGTAGGTTAGGGTTGATGGGAAAGGACGTGCTCTAAGAACGATGCATCTCAAGATTTTCTTTTATGTAGGATCTCAGTGGAGGATATCAAGTTCTTTATAGGAGGACTGTAAGTTCTTGAAGTAGCCTATTGTTGATTTCAGTGGTCATACAGAGGTGCTACCAGGATGCAAAGTCTAAAAAGGCCAAAGAAAGCCTAATTTGGAACATAACTTCTGGTACTCCGATATCCAGAATAACCATATTGAGATTGAACTTTTCTCAAACTTAATGCTTTTCTGTTTTAGGACAGCATCTGAAAACTCCCTAATAATCATTGATGAGCTGGGAAGAGGAACTTCTACCTACGACGGCTTTGGCTTAGCATGGGCTATTTCAGAATACATTGCTAGCAAAATCTGTGCTTTCTGTATGTTTGCTACACACTTTCATGAACTGACAGCACTTGCTGATCAAGTCCCAACAGTAAATAACCTACATGTTACTGCTCTAACCAGTGACGACACACTGACAATGCTTTACCGTGTCAAGGCAGGTAAGACTGTATAAATGGTGAAAAGGTAAACTTAGCAACTATTACAATAGGAGAAAAAAAAAGCAAAGCACAAAACTAACATGCCCCAAGTAGGTGGGTGAATTTTCTCTTGGATCACCTACTCCTTTTTTTAGAGATGTATCAATTCACCTATTCTGGTCTTTGGTGAAATCTCTAGAAAAGAGGTTTCATGCTTTTCTTCGACCTCTTTTCCCAATTTTAGTCATGCACATCTTTTCTTTGTATGTGTAGTGTTTTTTCATGTGACCATTTTTCTTGGAAGAGCTATTGAGTACAGAGGCACAATAGTTTGTATCTTTTTAAACCTCAGTCAGATTAGGTGCGACATTATGAAATCTTCATCTTAAACTAGCTAGTCTCAAACTGGAGGCATTTCTTATAAGGTTTTGCTTTTAGTGTTGTGCTCTTTCCCTTTTGGGAGGAATTGCGTTGTCGAAGCAAGAATGTAAGTGCATGCACCTCACATCCAGTTTTGTTTTGAAACAAACAACAGGTTTCACATAATTTGCAATGTATAACTAAATCTAAAAGACAAGACATTGAACTTTTTATAGAGTATTTTCATCCCTCTTTTCATGAAAAGGGTATGAGGGGTACAGTTTTCCAGGCCTCTGTTCAGGACTTTCTCAACAGAAATCTGAGTTAATTTGTGTCTGTGGAGGTATATGTTCTTAATACAAAATCAGGAAAACTAATTTCTCCTTTGAAATCTTAATTTCCTATAAGGAACCTGAGTGATTACAATGTTGATGAAATGGAAAAAATCTAAATGCCAGATTTTTATTTGCCTATTTTTCAGTTACTCAGTGTTTAATAGATCCTTAGTGAAGTGTCATTTTGAATGTATAATTCATTTATTATTACTCCTCGCTGAAGACCAGAATTAAAAGGATGTAGTCATATTTGGGGTGGCCAATTGGAATGATGGCAATGTAAACAATTGGAGTTAATGGATTGTATCAAAGGGCTTTTGATAGCGAAGTGCAAATATTTTTATGTAACTGTGTATAATTGACATATTCTGAGCAAGTGTGAGAACTTTAATTCTCAACCCAATGTTATAAACAGTATATTAATTGAAGTCAGTGTAAACATGAAGTTGAAAGGTTTTGATATAATTAAACTCCTCCTGGAGACTAGGAAGCTATGTGGGACTGACAGAAAAGAGGAGGAGGAGGAGGATTGAGAGTGTACCACACCATTTTTTTAATATATAAGCATAAATGCAGTTTTTGTATAATTATACAAATGATGCAGATGGTTATTTTCTACAGATTGTGCTGAAGTACTTTAATGAAAAAATTCGTTCTGTTTCATTCAAGTACTAGAGTACTCTTTCTGCCTGAATTTTTTTTTCTTCCTGAAGCACTTCTGGACCTCTGCAGTTACTGCTCTAAGGCAGCTTAATTTAATAAGAGCATATTCTGTAATCTGTGTTACCATATATAGTCCAAAAGCTAAATCAAAATATACTGTGAAAACCAAACTATATCACACACTTTTTCAGAACAGGGAATTTGTTCACATAATCTCTGTGTGCATGGCCTTATCACCTCTTGAGATTTCTTTACAGGCTGTTTTTCTCTCAACCCAGGTGTTTGTGACCAGAGTTTTGGAATACACGTAGCAGAGTTGGCAGCTTTCCCAAAACATGTGATAGAAAGTGCAAGAGAGAAGGCACTGCAACTGGAGGAGTTTCAAAACATTGGCAAGTCCAAGGAATCTGAAGGAGAACCACCATCCAAAAAATTCTACAGAGAAAGAGAGGTTTGCCAAAATAAATGCCTTTTTTTTTTCCCCATTTATTTAGCCAGAGTAGCTCAAGCAAAATAGTTCTAGGATTCAACTTTCCCCAGAAGCTTGATCATAATTAAACGTGCTCCTGTTTTTCCGTAATAAAATGTTTTAGCTATGAAGTTTGTTATGAAGAGATGTTCAATGGTAGTGAGTTTTGGTTTTAATTCATTTCACATTATGCTAGGGCAAGAACTTTATCTAAAGACTTACTCATAAAAATTAAATATATATATTTTTTCTTAAAGAATCGTGATCAGCAGTTGGTCTGATTGGCATAGAACTGAAGGTGTTCACGGGACCATGCCTCTAGCTGTTCTTTGGGATTTTCTTTCCTGTTCATTGCTTTTGCTGGCTACTTAGTTTGTATACAACATCTCTTGAGACTTACTTTGTAGCTTTTGTAGTTGTTGTTTAGGTTATTCTTGGCTCTGCAGGTGGGTTGCACCTGGTTTTCTCTCCCCTCTTTTTTTTCTGAGGGCTTGTTAGCACTAATTCCTTTGAGCTCAACGTGATTCTGTTCAGATCTGTTCTTGAACTGTTAATCATATCCAAAGAGCTTTCTACATGTAAAAAGCCTTTGCTCTAGAAAGAGGCTGCTCCTTTACTTTCAGTTTCAGAGGCCCACTGCATGTTTCCTTGTCTCAGTAAGCATGTTACAGATAGAGTAAGTGTTATAGATGAATGATCTGTTTTGTCTTACCTGTTGGTATTAGGAGGTTCCCCCCTCCAGCTGCAGCAGCTGCTCTATTACCTTTCCTTTGCCAACTTTCTAGATACCATGGTGAAGTATTTTTCCAATTAGTTGGATCTGGCTGTGTGATGTTAATTTGTTGTAAATTAAATTGACAAGGCAAACACTTCTGACAAATACAGTGTCATATTTTATTCTTTGATAATTCAGTAATACATAATATATTAAAATCTATCTAGGCAATAGAATGGCATAGCATTAGATTTCTTATCCAGGCAATTTGTCTACCTTCATTAACATATTTAGAGGCACAATCGTACTATTGTATTTCCAAGTGCTTTGGAGAATTCCTCACTGAATGGACACTGCATTAGTCCTAAATATTGAAATGAAAGTATGAATGCTTTGTGGCAGAGTAGCTAATGTAGAAAACGCAGAGGACTAGGCAGAAGTCTGTGTTCTGGGCAAATTGTTTCTGATACAGAAATCCTGAACACAATTCATTAAAATGTTTGTTCTTGTTATTCATTTCAAATTGTTTAGAATTTCCACTTCGCCTGTTTGTGTAAAAGCATATGCATAAAAGTTAATTATCATCTGTTCTCAGTGCTGAGAGCCACTCTCCAGTTGCTTGGTAACAAGTTGTTCTTTGCTTTTGCATATGGAAACATTGATTTGGATTTCCAGTTCTTCCAAAAAGTAACTGGTTTGGATAATACAGCCTCTCTAGCTTGCAAACCTCTCCTACTGTGGTTGTGTACTGGAATTAAATGTGGAACACCCGTAGGAGCTCTCAATGGTAAACATTGCTTCTGCTGATCAGCTTATGTCTGGGAAAGAACTCCTGACACCAGCATAACTGCATGTTGTTCTGGTGTTGGCACCACGATAGCAAGTCCAAAAATTTTTTCCTGTAAAAGGTTTCTGGTGCTGAATAATACTTTGTATTTATGGTATAATTTGGAAAAGAGCTTCTGGAAAGTATCCAAATGTTCTGTTTTCTTTTCTTCTTTCTTCCCCTCACTCCATTTTAGGAAGGTGAAAAGATCATTCAGGATTTTCTTAGTCAAGTGAAAGCATTGCCCCTGAAAGATATGTCAGAAGAAGACATCAAAATCAAGCTGAAGCAGCTGAGAACTGATGTGTTGGCAAAGAACAACAGTTTTGTGAACGAAATCATTTCTAGAACAAAAGTTACATCGTGAAAGATACGAAAACAGGATGCAGCTCTTGAAGCGCTTGAAGCTTTTTTCTTTACATTGCAAGAACTCTTACTTTCTTGTCATGTAGTTTGTGAACTTTGATATTTCATACTGATTTGTGTAGGCTTTTTTTCTTGGATTGTAATTTTTTTGTAAAAAATAAATTGGCACCCATTGTGCTAGATTCCTGCTTTAGTTGTGATCATTTGTGTTCTTGTAGAAGTTTTCAATAAAAGGCTTTTTTCATAGTGAGAGAATTATTGACTGTACAAATAAAACAGGTAAGGCTTTACCAGAAGAACAGAAAATATAGAAAGTATAACACTTCAGATAGCATACAATTACCACAGCCTTGAAAAACAATGGCCCATACACAAAAACACAATCTTTTTTTTTTTTTTATGGTGCAATTATGTTAATTCAGTGAAGTTTTAGTAATGCTCTTTTAGTACTCAGTTATAAAAAGCATCCTAAGTGATATGTCTTAACATGTTTGTGGGTGTACCTGTGTGGAGCTTTGGAAGAGAATTGTTTTTGTTTTGATGTGTGGGCAGGTAATGCTTGAGTCAAATATACTACAGGCCTACTCTTCGTGGTCAAGTGGTGGTAACTCTTGTGGTTTTTTGTTTTTTTTTGATGATTTTGTAATGTAAGCAGAGGCTGAGGTGAAGTTATAGTTTAACTGGAACTTCTGAGTTGGTCTCGGTTTGTCAAGTCTGTCTATGAAGAAAGTTGCATTTTTTTTATTCTGCTACTCACACTGAGACATTTTGAAAGCATTCGGATACAGGTTTGTGTTCTCCTGGATATTTAGCATTTTAAATTGTAGCTCTAGAATGCTTTACCTCTATTTAAAACTACTCATATTAACAGATTAATGGGAAAAGGTGTTCATTGCATTGAGATAGGAATAAAGTTATGCCAAAGATTTCATGAAAATTCTTGTGTTTTTTTTTTTTTTCTGTAGCAGAGATTACATCACTGGTTTGTGTGCTGGGGGCAATAATGTTGCTGTTAAAGCTGTGCTGTAACTGCATAAAGGATTAGTCTGTTGCAGTAGTCTGCATTTCAGCATTCCAGCAATTGACATAAATGAGTGGTGGGGGTCAGCTTGCTATTGAACAGCATTTATATGTAGTTAGACAAGAACTTGGAGAAGAGATGCACTTCTCAACAGAAGAAAATAAAGGATGGTGTATGAGCGGTTCTCATTCTGCATAACACCTTTTTGGTCTTTAAATCAGAATGCGTTCTCCTAAAGGCAAAAATAAAGACTTGCATTTACAGAAAGCACAGCTGATAAGTGTATTCAGTAGCTGTGTCTGGAAAGTGTGAATGGAAAAATCTGTTAAGTGATGACAAATGGTTTGCAAACTGGGTTACAGGTAGTGTGATTTCATGTGAGCATGAGGATGGCTATTTCTGATAGTTCCAATTTCACTTTTATTTCAGAAATGTACCTATATAGCTGTTTTTTTCAAATGCAATTGGTTCAAGCGCAAGCAATCCCAAAAGGGAGTTATAATATACCGTGAGAGTCAATTCAGAGCATGAAATACTGCAATGATGCTTTGTTTCATTAGATCGAAGTGCTTGAACTGTTGCTAGAAAGGGGCTGTAAGGACAGTAAGTGATCACTGCGAGGAAGTGGTTTGATGGCTGGTACTTATAATCCTAGGTATACTGAGGTGTCCTTGGTCTGACGACAGATGTCAGTTCCCTGATGAGGGAAACAGGCAGAGTAGGCAGTGGTTTTGTCTTCCAGGAACTTATTTTCCCTTTGACCCTGTTAAGTGTCTACAACACTCTTGGCTAAAGTGTTCCTCACAGAGAAAAACATGCAGGAAAGACCGCTTCTTGCTTGGAACATTATTTCTACTTTTATTCAATGCCTGTTGGTTTTATTCTTTTTAAGTGTCCATTTTTTCCATACTGGTGGTGATGCATCAGCACAGCATGTCTGTGGTATGCCAAGGAAACGATGCCCTTGTTTTTGTATGGTAGTTGGAGGCTGATAGAGCTGCTTATGTGACACCGGATTCTCCCCTCCCCAGAGGAGAAAGCAGTGCTCCTGTGTTACACAGGAGTGATGGGGTACCCTGGAAGGACTAGCTCCGGGTGACGCCTTCTCCTCTGTGCCACAAAAAGAGTTCTGCATCCGAGCAAAAATAATTCAGGTAAGTTTGCTCCCACCTTGTGCCCTTCAACACTGACAAGGAAGAAAACTGCAAATTAATGGGATTTTACAACGTCCTTTCAATTAATCTTCCTGCTACATGGCGCTTCCACATCCCCCATTCCTGAATGTACTGAGGCTTACAGATAAAAGATGATCAGGAGCAGTAGTCTCCATATGTCGCTGTGGCTTGCAAACTGGGTTGCAGGTAGTGTGATTTCATGCAAATGGAAAATGGCTATTTTTGCTAATTCCAATTTAACTTTTCTTCCAGAAACATACTTAAGAGACAAGAGCAATTCCAAAACTGCTCTTGTTATTACAGAGCTGTGCCAAGAACGCAGAGACATAGAAACTTCATAACAAAATAATACAGCTTTTGAGAAGCAGTGAGGCCCCTTAATTTCAGCCTGGAATAAAGATGCAAGTTTATCTTTGCTTGCTCTCTTGAGAAAGCTCGGCACTGATTTTTTATTACAGGTGCAGTCTCTATTCAGTTATTGTTCATCTCAAAGGCTCTTTATGAAGGAAATTGCATTAGGTGGGATGAAAGAGAAGAGCACACGTGATCAAACACTGAGGGAATTTATTTCTTTTGATTGCTTCACCACCCACCTTTCAGTGATCGGGAGATGGCAACCTATTAGTTTGCAGGAACACATAGTAGCCAGGATGAGGAAAAAAGGCCGAGCTCACCTCTTTGCTTGTGGTCAGCCTGCTCCAGTTATGTCTGGAGGACTTGGGGACCAAGCTAACAAATTCAGAGGTAGCAACCTGCCAGTACTGGGACTCAGCTCTGCCATGTGCCTATTCCTACTTACAGCTGTGCAAATTTATCACGAATAATGTAGTTGATAAATGGCTCTGTATCTCTTTCCTCCATTGGAACCAAGGTAATTTTGGAAGCCGAAATTGCAGGAACAACACCAAGATAAGTCTTTTCCCACTGACAGGTGCACTAAAACTGGCTTGAAATTCTTGAGAGACCTTCAGATACCTGCAGTTCAGCCTCTGCTTTCATCTGCTCATGGAGAACAGCTCTTCTACAGGCCTAGGCTTTGTGAGCCTAAGTTTGTGCTTACTGGCTCTGGCATGAGTTTAGTTTATACAGCTGTTCTGGGCTGATAAATGCACCGTAAGCAACTGGATGTGCTGGGGGTCTAATTCCTTCAGATTTAGTGAAGCCTGTGTGGGAGCTCATTGTTCTACTGGAGGAGATGCTGCCTTTGCAGCTCAGCTGAGGTCCAGGATTGTATGAACAGATTTCTTCTGATTTGATACAAGATAAGGATGACAGTTCAAACTGGTTTTCATGGCATTTAACGAGTTTTCAAATATACAAAATATACAACTGTGGTATGTAAGCTGGGAGATTTCTATGCCTACGGAACCACATGAAAAATAGCCTTGCTATTCTTCAACGTGGCAGGTTTATTTGAATAAAACCAGCAAGAGGCAGCAGGTGCTGCTTTGCATCTGAAGCAGTGTGAGGTCATGTATCAAACGATTGCATCTAGCTGACCTGGGAACAAGGAAAACAACTGGCCATAGGAACCTGAGGCCAGAAAAGACAATGGGAGAGGTATTGTCATTTCCATGTGAGATACCTGTGACCCTTGCAGGTAGAACTTGTCTCTCTTTGCTGTCTGTTTGCTAAAAAGCCTCGTCTGCACTTGTATTTCAGATTTTCTTCCTTTCTCAGCCTTTGCAGTCATATTTCCCAGCCTATTCCCTTTCTTTCCAATTATGCTGGTGTCTGTGGTGTTCCTTTACACGCGGGAGTACCTTGCACCGTGTGAAATTGCAACACTTTGTGTGTGTGTGTGTGTGGCTCTTAGCAGCAAATTTTTGTTGATCCTCTGCGTGAGACGGGTCAGGATTAGATACAGGTATGCATGTGTATTCTTTTCCCAAACCAGTTCTGCTTATGCTCAAGACTTAAAGAGAAAACAAAAACAAAGCAAAGAAACAACAACAACCTCCTTAAATTAAGCTGGTGTAGCTCAGTTTGGCCTGGCTGGTAGAGACATTAATGGCATGCTTTGCTTTTCCTGTCAAGTTGAGAGTAGCAGTCTCTGGTGGTAAAGGGGAAAATGACAATTTCTAGTCGTTTTCAGCTTGCTGCAGTGTCCTCTGCCACCTGGACCAGTGGCTGTGGCTAAAGAAAACAATGCAGTAGTCAGCAGACTGTGCTTGCTTCTGCAGCTGGAGTAAGTAGCACTTCCCTGGAGCTGAGAAAACCTATCTGCTTTTTTGCTATCATGGCAAAAGATGCCCTAGCACCTGGGTTGAGCTGGTGGTTGTATGTGGCTATTTCCATAAGGATGTAATCATGCTGTCTATGTAGGGATGGCTGGAAACCTGAAAACAGGTAGGGGGAAAATCTGAGGGTAAATAGCCTGTGCTTAGGTGAACATTTCCCCTGCATTGCTCCTGTTTTCACTATGGGCACTAATAGTTTTTTCAAACTCACATTCTCTTCTTGCTTGTAGTGGGTCATATCTTGTATCTTCATTTTTCTGCGGCATTTATCATTCTCTTCAGGGATGCTGTGATGCAACGTAACAATTAACTTACATGTTAATAGCAATAAATAACATTAAAAAACTGCATACCTACTTTGTGCCTGTGTCCTATGTAAACATAGGCACGTAGGGGTGGGGGAGAGAATGGGAATGGAAAAAAGTAAAAACTCATGGGTTGAGATTAAAGGGAGTTTAATAAGATAGAAATGGAAGGGAAAATAATAACTATATAAAAACAAGTGATGCACAATGCACTTGCTTACCACCTACTGACTGATGCCCAGCCTGTCCCCAGGCAGTGGTCCCCCTCCCTCCCCCAGCCAATCCTCCCAGTTTTTATTGTCCCACATTGTGTCATATGGTACAGAATGTCCCCTGGGCCAGTTTGGGTCAGCTGTCCTGGTTTTGTCCCTTCCCAGCTCCTCGTGCACCCTCAGCGTGCTCACTGACAGGGCTGTGTGAGAAACTGAAAAGTCCTTGGCTTAAAGTAAGCACAGCTCTGCAACTACAAAAACATCTGTATGTTTCAAGCATTATTTTTCTCCTAAATCCAAAACATGGCACCTACCAGCCACTGTGAAGAAAATTAACTGTATCCCAGCCAAAACCAGGGTAGTATGAAAGTGAAAAAGGCAGATTTGGAATTAGAGACACAAGATGCCCATGAGCTCTGTGAGATGCTCTGAAACTCAAGCAGCCCCCAGAGATTAAAGACAAAAGCCAGCCCATTTCCTTACCCATCAGCTGTGGGTGAACCTGCTGAGCACATTTTCATGTGAGTCCCATCCTCAGCATAGGTTGAGGTTAGGTGGGATGTGTGGGAGCATCTCAGCTCTACCGGGGGAAAGCCAATTGCCTACTGTGCCAGGTGTTCTTGCCTTTTCTCAGAGAGTAGCTCCAGTTGTGCTGGCTCCATGGTGCTGCCTCTTTTGGTCTCTACCACCGGTTCTCCATACTCCATGAGACCTCTTGAAAACACTATTGAGCTGGTCCTGTGGCCACTGACACAGTGTCCTACTTATTACCTTTGGTTTAAACAAAGCCACCAAGACTGAATATACTTCTTTGAGGTTTCCACGAAAGATGACTGACACTTATTACGCAGGCTAAGACACTCATTAAGCAGCCCCTCCTCCCCAGTCTCAGGGGAGGACATGCTGCCAGTCCCAAAAGTGCTGGGCAGACAGGACCCTGCAGCTCCTGCATAGCCCCAGGCTCTCTCTGACCTGCCATCGCTCAGTAAAGCATACCTAAACTAGCTGTAACAGATTTGAGTCTTACTCCTAGATTTCTGAGTTATGTTTTTACTTGTAGTAGCATTTTAATAGCTGCTTTTTTTTCTTTTCTTCTTTTTTTTTTTTTTTTTTCTTCCTCTCCCAAGAAATAAATTAATTTCTGAAAAGGAAATCTTGCAGAATCACTACTATCTGTGCTGCAGGGACTGGATTTTATGCACAGTGTGTTATGGTGCACTATTGCCGATGAAAAAATGGCAATGCTATTATCTTTCTGCTGTAGAAAGACACAGGATTATCTCTCAGTAATCTCTTTTGTAAGAGAAGTGCTCATCTGGCGTGAATCTGAGGAGCTGCATGAAGGAAATGTTTTTTTCTTGAGATCTGAGTGGCTGTTGATTTGGTCCATGGATCTATTATTCTATTCTTGGTAGTTCTCAATGGTTTAGTCTCTCTCTTAAGTTTATTCTGTCTGTAGATAAAAGTGTTATTTTCTCACAGTAAACCTTGGAAGCTTGTGAATATCTCACCTGCTAGCATTGTAAAGTTTAGCTTTACTCATTTCTAAGGGATTCCAGCAATGCAGTGAAAACTGGATAGTCAGTGACCAGATGCTCATTTATTCTGCCTACATGAGCAAGAGTAAAACCATCCAGGACTTTAATCCCTCTCCCATGCATCCTGTGGGATGAACTTCTCATCACCTTTCTTTTACTTTTTCCCCTGTCAAAAAAAATCAGGTGAGGTGCCAAGCTGCTTAAAGATGTTTTATGTGCACAAAAGTTTTTGGAGAATACAGTAACCAGTACACTGACATGATATTTGCAGATGATGGCTAAAAATGTGCTCTTTGGAGAGGATTTCTTTTTCTAGGAGAGGAAGGCGTTTGTGTGAGGGGTGCTTGGTATGAACCCCAGAGCTGCTGATCCACTGGCATCTGGGCCAGCCTCCACTCAGGGAGGGCTTTGGCCATAAATAAATACATCCAGCACCTACCCATTAAGCCAGACGAAACCAGGACTAGCTGGTGCAACTGCTATTTCAGGGAAAAACAGTTTCTGCTTTTGTTCTTTAAATAAGTTTCTATACCTGCAGCACTCTGCCCACAGCCTTTGTACAGCATTTGAACCAGCACGTGGTACTGTCCTTGGACGCGGCCTGCCATCCGCTCTGCACGGAGCTCATCTTCAGCCCGCTGGAGATTTGGACGTGTCTGTGGGTTTGGATGTATCTGGGGGACTGTGCCTATGGGAGAACACAACATGTCCACACCAGGGCTACTCTGAAGCTTCAGCCTATACTGCATGTACAAGCAAAACATGTTGCTCTGGGGGAATGTCTGGTCGTCACTCAATTTCATTTAAAGTCACTTAATTTCAGCCTTCACACTCAGCGTCGCATGACATTGAACTGCTGTGAGCACACAGAAGTCACTCACAGCACCCACTGCGGTTTGAAATACCCTTTATGGGAACTGCTATTTCCTCTTGCCTTGCTCTTGCTCAATCCATTAGAGAAGAACTTGGTTAATTAAGAAGAAGAAGAAAAAAGTAATTAAATAAGAAGAATGAATAGCTATAGGACCCTTTGACTTCTTAACAAATTCCTCTTTGTAATTTAGTGTAAATAAGGCAATACAACTAAAGAGGACAGAAAGCAGTAGAAAGCTCCAGGTATGGAACTCTTAGTATCTCCCAACAGATGAGGAGAACCTGCAACCATCTATCTTAATTAAATTGTGTATTGATCTCCTATTCAGCTATAATGAATTCCACTGCCTCCACACCGTAAGCCAGCAGCAAATACCACAGCAGTTGCTCCAACAAGTGGGTGATCCATTGACCAACCCTTGAAGGTTTTCCTGGCATCAGAGCATGCAACATTTTGTAGCAGTCATACAGCTGAACGCCTGGTTATGTGGAAATGAATGATTGTCCATGACCCAGGGCCGTGGGGCTCCTTTGAGATGTGTTGTGCAAGTGGGACAGGCCAGCTCTGGGCCCTGCACAACGCACAGAAACCTACTGCTTTCATATTTGCTTCTCCAGGCCTGCAGGAGCTGGTTCTTCCACACCCACAGCCTGTTGTAGTCTTAAGCTGACGAAAACAAGGAACCTTTGAAGAAAACAGGGACTAGTAGCCTTGAGCTAGCAGAAGCAAGGGAGATTGGTGTTGGAGGGGAGCACGCCAGAGACCAAGTGCTCACTGGTGATTTTACTGGGGTTTGGCCTATGCCCTCCGAAAGCCCGGGGCCGGCGAGTGGCACAATGGCACAATGCTCTGAGGAAACCACCGAACGTCTGGGGGTCAAGGGGGATGTCACTGGACTGGTGAGTACGATTTATATCTTCCTGTGGGTTTTTGGAGTGCGGATTGTCAGCCTCACATGTAGGCACTGTGGTTTGGCCCTGTGAGCTACCTGACCTGACTGGTGGGTTAAAGTCAAAGCTGAGCGTGAGCAGCCGCTGCAGGGAACGTGGGAAGCAGTCAGTCCAGAATCCCTTCCTCCCCTCTTGGATGCAGCCTTAAAAATTGGTCTAAATTTGGTGGTGATTATAGGACAAAGGGTAAAATTAGGCAATATTGTAATCAGGAGTGGCCTCAATGCAAACTGGATGGTGGGGAACAATGGCCAGAAAATGGATCCTTCAATTATAATACTATATTGCAGTTAATGTCATTTTGCCTGCGGGAAGGAAAATGGGATAAGTTGATGTATGTTAGTGCTTTCATCGCATTGTATCAGGATCTGAGAAGCCAGACTGAGCATAGGCTGTGGTGGGAAGACCATACTATGCTATGTGCTGAAATGAACTTCCAATTGTTTGTGCATGAACGAGGAGGGGTGGCGGCCAGGGTGAGGACCAAAGTGTTGGGAAGCTGGTAAATACCAGTGGTCTGCTTTTCCAAACTGCTAGATGAGACGAGTAAGGCACAGCCATCTTGCCTGAGGGCAGTAGCAGTGACTGTACTCCTAGTCTGAGAGGCTAGAAAACTGCTTCTGGGACAACCTTTGGTGGTATTTGCGACCCGTTGGGACTCTGTAGTAGCAAAGTCACTACCCCATAACACCTCAGCACAAACAGCTGAATTAATTGCCTTGTGATTAGCAGAAGGGAAGGCCCTCAATGTCAATACAGATAAACATGCCTTTGGAGTGTTGCATGCCCGTGGAGCCACCTGGTGGGAACAAGGGCTATGGACAACAGCTGGAGGACCAATTGAGCACTATCCAGAAATTTTGAAGTTTAACAACAAAGTGCAGAGGCAATGCAAAGGTCCAAAAATGTAGCAGAAATGCATGGTAAAGCCCTCCAAAAGGGTGATCACGACACAATAACAGGGAGCAGAAAAGCTGGCAAGGAAGCAGCTAGAAAAACACCAGGAGACCTACAAGGTATGTTAGTGCGAAGACTCAATCCAAGGGGTGGGAAGGTTGGGTAAGACAATACTTGCTGTCTGTGTGGATTCTGACTCTGTGTGCTTGTTGGCCAGGCGCACTGGGCACGAACCTCCAAATAACACTGTGATGAACTATATTGCTGGTGCGGGGTGGTGGATATTTTTTTTTTTTTTTTTCTGCCCAGGCTGTGCTCCACATCCAGGAGACCCCATTGCAGCAGAGCTGGCCAGCCAGAGGCTTTGCCAATGCTGGCCATGGTTTTTGCTGACCAGCGTCACTGTTCTCCAGCTTGGCATCCTCTTCTGGCTCTGGGCTGCCAGCTAAGAGCAGATCGCATTTTCCAATTGCTTGGGCACTAATTAGGTCCCAGAGTGATGAGCTCTGTAAAAATAGATAGAAACAGTGCAAAAAGTAGATATTGTCCTTGGCAAAGGAGAACTCAGCTCTAGCACAGCTGTGAATCCACCTGGCTTCCAGACAGCCAGCAGCAAGCATCTGGGTCTTGCACTGCTGAGTTGGTATACACAGGAATCAAAGGGGAGACGAAGGGAAAAAGGGGAGGGGAGGTAATACAGATAAAAATGCATTAAATTCATGCTTCTAGAGACAGATTTCTGAAAATATTTTTCCCCTCCATTCTGCACCCTCCTGTCAGGCTTCATTAAAAATGTAGCTGGGAGCAGACAGGTGGTGATGGGTATTTATTGATGGTCTGTATGGCAGGCTGAGAGAGTGGAGGGGGGTAAACCCAGCACTGCTTAAAGCAGCTTCACAGACTTGTCAGAAATCAGCCTCAGAGACCCAACAAGTGTCTCCTTCAGTATTTCCCTAAAGCTAGCAGTTCTTATTTTAAAGTGGCCTGAGGGGACAAAGGTAGTTTCTGGAAAATACATTTATGAAGATGTTGCTCTTTACCCGCTTCATGTTAGAGAAGTGGAAGACACTGAATGGACATATGTGTTGATTTTGTGGTGTTTGTGGATGGTCTTGGAAGGAGACCAGCCCCTGGCTTCCCCCTGAACCTATTCTCTCTGCAGGTGGGAGTGCCCATCCACCTGTGGGGTGGGTTTTAATGACTGAATTTGCTGAACATCAGGGGCAGGTCCCCATGAGGGCACTCACCATGTAGCCCTGTGGGCTGTGCTGTCTAACTGCAGCAGAAGAGAGCTTGGAGACTTGAATTGTCTGGCAGATAGATCTTGGTTTGGGAAGCCACGCTTCCAGGGCAGGTGATGTGGTATATTGATCGTTAATGGGGTGCTAGAAAGATACTGAAGAGTATAGGGCTGAGGCTAATAATGCCCAGCTGTAATTTCTAGGGTTTGGAAAGATTTTAGAGCAGAGATGACTGACAGTGCTGAATGGTGCTGTGGACACATCTCCTGGCAACATGGGGCACTGCTAGTGCTGACTGGGACTCCAGCACTGGGAATCCTTTGCCCAGCCCATAGCATCCTTGGTTTACCAGCAGTGGGTACCAGCAGTGGCCCTCCTGCCCTCACTGCCACAAGTCTTGTTTGTGCTCCCAAGGCAGACACTGTTACACACCGGGAAGTCAGCCAGCACGGTGGAAAGCAAAGTGTGGCTGAAAGCCAGACTGACGCCTCCATGCCCAATTCTGAGCCAAGGGGCTGACTGGCAGACAGCTGCTGGGAGCAGCAGCAGCACCCTGAACAACAGGTCCTGGCATGGCACCATTTCTCCTTGCCTTTTTTGGGGCAAAGACAATTTCTTTAAAATCCTTTAATCTAATTATGTTTTTAGAAAATGTCTCCCAAGTCTCCTCCATTGGAGTTGCTATGTATTTATTCAGCTTGGCTAAAGGGCAGCCAGGAACACGTCTTTGGGTACTGGAGCCCAAAAAGCTCTGGCTCACCAGGGAAGTGGTCATGGCATCAAGCCTGCTGGAATTCAAGAAGTGTTTGGACAACGCTCTGAGACATATGGTCTGATTTTTGGGTGGTTCTGTGTGAAGTCATAAGTTGAACTTGATGATCCTTGTGGGTCCAAGTCCAATTTAGAATATTCTATGATTTTGAGCCAAACTGTCTTGGTGAAGAGTGGATTGAGACCAGCCCTGAGGAGAAGGACCTGGAGGTTTTGGTTGATGAAGAGCTCTACATGAGCCAGCAATGTACGCTTGCAGCCCAGAAAACCAACTCTGTCCTGACTGCATCAAACGAAGTGTGGCCAGCAGGTCAAAGGTGATTCCCCCCCTCTACTCTGCTCCCCTCCTGGAGTACTGCGTTCACCTCTGGGACCCCCAGCGCAAGAAGGACGTGGACCTATTAAAACAAGTCCAGAGGAGGGCCATGAGGATGATCAGAGGGCTAAAGCATCTCTCCTATGAAGACAGGCTGATGGAGTTGGTTGTTTTCTGCCTGGAGAAGAGAAGGCTCCAAGGAGACCTTACAGAAGCCTTCCAGTACCTTAAGGGGGCCTGCAGGAAAGCTGGAGAGGGACTTTTTGTCAGGGGGTGTGGTGATAGGACAAGGGGGAGTGGCTTTAAACTAAAAGAGGGTAGGCTGAGATTAGAAATAAGAAAAAAATCTTCACTTTTTTTCCCCCCTCTATTTCCTCTGAAGTGCTGAGGATACAGGCTGTAACTGCCCTTTCTAATATAAGGTAATTTCTGTTTAAATGATCTCACAGATCTCATGGCTGTGTTAAAATTTCCCATAATCTATTAGATCTACTTAGAAATGTTTAATTTCTTCTGTAATAGCACAGCTGATGGTCATGAGAGGTTGTTTAATTATAACTACATTTTGGGAGATGGAGAAAAAATATAAAATTTGGTAAAAATCAAAGTGTTACTTGCAGTCACTAAGAGCCAAGGGCAAAGATTGAGCCTCATTATATGGGTATGAACAATCTCTTCCAATATTGGCTTGATCCTGTATAATTGCTGATGGGTTTTACCTGATTTGCAGTGATTTTAGCACTGAGTGTGTATTCCTTTGTGTAACTCAGAGGAATCAGTTTGATCTTGCATGAGGGAGAATACTGTAAACCCAGGCCGTGTAAGGAGATGTGGGTGGCTGTGGCTCCTCTCAGAGCTGGGGTTGGAGGAGAAGACTTCAGAACCCATATGGCCACTGTGGGAGTAAGCTGGGGAGAGCCCAAAAATGTGGAAAAGGCAAAGTGACCCCCCCACGCTCCATTCCTGAGAAGTGCTCCTGGGTTTGGTCTCTTTGGCATGTCAAAATTAAGCTGTAGCATATTTAAGCTAAACATTTTTCCTTTCCTGGACACCTCCACTTAGCCAAAATTCATCATTTGAAAGATACCCATTATCAAATTCCAACTTATTTCCTACTGAAAGGGCCTTTCTGAGTGACTCAGAGTCACTCCTCCTATATATTTTTCCTAGGATGGGGATGTGGTGGCCACTGAAAGCAGAGATGCCTTTAGATGTCTACTCTTAGCAAAGCAAACACAAGCACGTAATTTACTACTGTTTTTTCTTCTTTGTTTTGTTATTCCTTTCTCTAGTTTGCTGGCATCATAAGGTCGATATAATTTCCTCCACCAAGTAAGCTGTAAATGTGGTATCTTGCCAACTAATTGACACTGAGGTGGCGATTAGCACACGGGTGTCAAACCTTGCACAACACACAGCCACCTGCAGCATCAGCAGCTACTGGGGTGAGACAAGGGGACTGGCTCCCCTGTTTCTATAAACGTGCCCAAATAGAAAATATTTCTTATCATTTGCTATTGTTCTGGGGCTGAAGCACTCAGGAAATCATCCTTCTTGGTGTCAACATACATTGTGTGAATGTGTGCATAACTGATTAAACCCCATGAAAGCAGAGAGGCAAATAGAGAGCTTGTGTTTCTTGAGCACTAATTTAAAAGACATTTCAGGCAAAGTCTTTTGACTTATTTCAATAGCCTAATTTTCTACCAAAATAAGTGGTTACGCGACTAGGGTGAGCAGGATTTTAACCTTTATGTAATCTTCCTATATAAAGGTAATAGTCACACAAAACGCACGTTCTAACTCGGGTATAGACATGCAAAGCATGTGACAGTGTGTTTCGCAGTGCATGATCAGATGTCCACCAGTGGTGGAAGAAGGACATTCAGACACAGGAAAATGCAACAGCAGTCATCTTAAGCCAATGAGGTTTGCAGCTGGGTGAGTGGAACCACTGAAAAATGTAAGAGATCATTAAAGCCCCACATTACACTGTATAAGGTCTAATGAATCAGCAGTAACTGTCTGATCATGCAAGTACCAACACTCATGCTATTTTCTATAAATATGAGTTTCTATGAGATTAAGTAGCTTTTATCTTCCGTATTCTGTGATGGAGGATTTTATGGTTTTAGTTGTGAAGAAATTGAACATTTCTGAGATTAATAACCTCTCCGAAGTATGGGAGACCCTGTACAAATCCCAGGGGAATTGGTACTCACAGCATTGGTGTCTGATGATACCTAGCAGTGGTGAGTTCAACACCAAATAGCCAGCAGCAGTCCTCTCCCTCTTGCTGTATTGCCCAATACAACTTTTTGTGGCTGCCCCTCCCCATCCTTTCCCCTTCCTGACGAGGAAATATTTGTTTTGGTGCGTTTTGGCAAGTAGGAGCTGTCAAATCAGTGCCTGCAGGTTGTGTGTCTGGCTGGGGTGCAGCAGGAGCAGGTGCCTTGAAGAGCCTGTGCCAAGCACCAGCTCTTGCTGGGGGTTATTTTAATTAGGTACAGAGGTGGGGGATGGGAGCGTGGGATTTGGCTGGGTCTGTGAACCACAAAAGTTTGTACTTTGGTTCCATGCTATCTAGCAGGATTAACAAGCCTCCACATTCGAGGCAGTAACATTTCTCCGTCTGCAGCATGATTGATTTTTTTAAAAATGTCTCTCTTTAATCAATACCAAAATTTCCTGGATTTATCTTAATACCTTGGACAGAAGGATCCCATTGATCTGAATGAAAACCGGGGAGATAGAGCAGGAGTTCCTTATAGCTGTTTACAGAGCAAACAGTTTCCATCTGCTTTCTGTGTTACTGCAAAGCAAAGAATGGGTTTGCTGCCGTCTTTACTAGATGGCAGCCATGTGCATTATAAGCGTGTCACAACAGTCACCCCCTGAGCTCTACCAAATCATACGCTGGTGAATGAGCATGTTTCACACATGAAGAAACTTTTATCTGAGAAAGAAAATCGAACGCAATCAAAAGCAACACCAGCAGTGCTGGCTCCAAAGAGAATAATACACACATCTTCCAGGCAGCGTTTTCTCTAATTTATTTCAAGAGTCTTTGTAAGAGGTTAAAGGCAACAATCCAAGTGCCGTCTCCAACCTGCTACCCTACCAGAGGTACAGCAATTTTAACTGGCTACGCAGCACAGCATTAAAACCACAGAGGCATGTTCACTGAGCACAATGAGCAGGTTCTTCGGGGTTCTCACTCGCTGTGCACCCCCGGACAGTGCCTTTGCACCCCTTGGTGATGCAGCTGACCGCCAGCCCTCAGTGCCACCCAGCGCCGTAACCCTGCTCGTGTGAATGAAGGGGTGCGGAGCCAAAAACGTTCACTCAATTTTGTTTGCAAGCTGTATATAACACACAAGTAGATTTGAGTTCAATTAGCTTAGTATATGGCTTTTCGTCCTCTACATTCAAAGATCGTACACTAGAAAAGTCATGGGCTGACATCAAAAATCGGGTGGCTTAGTTAAAAGCACTCACAATGATTGGATGTGCTGGAGGGAAAGTTCCTCTCAACCCAGAAAAAAATCATTTTTTAAAATGTCACTTGCTTAAGTAGATTTCAGTTTTGAAATTTATTTCAGCTTAATGTTTTGCTAGGAAGCATCATCTCAAAGAGGATAAATATCTATACTTTCTGGTCAGTGGTTTACAGGAATTTATATTCCTTTATTTCAGCTCTTGACTCAGTAAACACAACTGAAATTGTGCTGTAAAATTCATGTAGTTTCTTTTGACTCCTAGCATACATTTAAAAATAATTGTGTAAGTTTAATTAGGCTGGCTACTACCTGGAATTCAATGAAGTTACTCCAGATTCAGACAAGTGCACTTGGAGAGCAGAAAATGGAGAGCAGCGTTTGCTTCCTAGAACCCCCCAGCTCTTTCATTTATGTAACTTCCTCATCATTCAACTCTTTAGGAATAAGGTGAGTGAAGTCAGCAGGTGAAATTGTTTTTTTTTTCTTTTATTACAATAAAAAAAAAAAAAAAAAAAAAAAGACACAGCAGTACCCACGGGAAGACCGGGCTCCCAGGGTGGCCCAGAAGGCTCTGGGTACCACCCTTACCAACCCTAAAGAGAATTTCCACTCTTTTAAGTTACCAATTCTGTCACTTTTGGAAGTAGAAAGTTATTTGAATCTGAGGTCCTGGGGGTGAGAGTCTTTCAGTGCACAAAGCATTTTCTAAGATTGCTGTCATCACCAAACCCACACGAGTGGGAGTTCCTGACAGGTGAATTTTGCTAAAAGTGAGTGAACAGCTTGTGGAGGAGGAATGTAACAAAAGGGGAGGTGTTCAGGGTTTTGTCTGTCTGGAAACAGAGACTGATGCACACCTGGTCCTGCCACAGCTAATAGTGCTATTACCTGTGACAGGTTTCTTGTAAAAAGCACATGCTTGTGTACAATTTGCTGTCATCTTCTGATTTCGGTATAGATGATGAAAATCTTCCCTGTCAGTACAGAAACATCTGCAAAAGCTTGTTCATGAAGCGTCATTTGTGCTGCTGTAGCTGTTTGCAGGGCAATGTCCAGCACCTAAAAATCCAGTTTCTGCTCTCCTAATCCCAAATTTCCTTCAGTGCTGGGAAAGCATCTATGGCTGCTACCAACAGCAGCTTCTGTATGGATCATCAGATCATCATTATTGTTTTATTTTGATTTATTATTTGGATTATTTGGCTTTTCTTAGATGCTGCTATTTGGTGCTTCTTTTATATATATATATATGTATAATTTTGTTAGTTTTTTGGCAAAACCATGACCATCAAAAGGGCTATCTGCACATGTTTGAGCAATCAGGTCTGACAGAACCAGCACGGCAGCTGAAGGCCAGCTTTTCATGAAGCCCATGCTGAGGAAGGCTTGGCTAGAGGGGGCTGCTGCCACTTGCTGTAATGTGATTGTTAAATGGTAAGATGTTTCTTCCCTTTTCACTGTTAGAGATCTCTTAGTGAAAATAACCAGCCGGGGCAATTGATTCACCTTGTAATATTTATACATGCTGTCATCATACAGGAAGCCTAAACAAATTATCCCATCCATTTAACTGGCAAATTAAGATCACAGCACATCTGCTTTTCCAGTGTAAAACGAGTCAGTAACTACACCTGTGCCCCAAACCCTCAATTTTCAGGAACAGCCAAGTTCAAGGACAGCCAGAAACCATTTGGAGTACATGAAGCACATGCAGTGCCCCACAGGAGTGGCTCAATACTAGTCATGTAAACTATTTTTGGCCTTTCTCTACTTCCTCATGTTGGCAATTCAAAGAAAATATTCCTTTAATCAGCGTTAGCTTTACCCTTGAAATAATAGAAAGCGTTAACATTGAAAACTTCGTTCTTCTGAGTTACTTTGCATATGCTGACCTTGAACAAGCTGCCTTTCTCACTTTCAGCAGCACCAAACAACGCAGCACATTTATACACCGAGTCAGTAAACCATCCTTGACACAGCAGCTTTTTACCAATAGTCTTTTTGATACAAATGGCCAGCAGAAAGTGGAACTCCATCATCTCTGTTTATTTGCCTGAATTAGAATTACATTAGTATGCCCTTATTTTGTAGTTGCCACACAGGTAAAGTATTCAAGTTTTGAGAGCTTGTAAGTGTAATTGTGTTTGCAGTGATCTAGTGTGCTCAGTTTTAATCCCTTTAGAAGTTCTGTTCATAAGCACGAGTGTGTGGAATAGAGCATTTTCCAAATGGGATTTACATCTGTCTTACTCTCTGTTAAAAATTTTACACAAATTGGATAAACTGGATAAAATAGGAATAACTTTTTTATCTAAAACTGTACCTTTAGCATCATTCACTGAGTTAATGTCAAGGATTTCTATTGGTAGGAAAAATATCCAGTCTGCTAATTTCAACCATTACAAATAATTTATACTCATAATCTAGAATTTATAAAACATTTTTTTAAACAAAAGTGTTCAGAAAAGTGTCTAGTTTCAATGTTTCTCCTAAGTATGGCTGCAATTAATGCAAAGGGGAAAGTGATACCACCTAGGAAACAGTATGGGTCATTCCTTTCACAATGCACACTGAAGCACAGCAGTAAGCCAAGACCAAACACACAAATAAAATGGAATTAACAGAAGAAGAAAAATTCTTCTGAAGTTCACAATAGGAGATAATAATACCAGTTCAGTTAGAGATATCTTCCAAACTGTCCCTTAAAAAAATAAAATAAACAGGAATACATTTGAGCAGATATATTCTTTTATCACTCAAGTCCTTTTGAATTGGCTTGAAATTTGCAACTATGAATTTTGCAGGAAGTGTACAACAAGGCAGAATCCCAGTGAGCTAACAAATCGTTTATCTGTGTAAGTAAAGGGACAGCATCTTTCATTTTTGTAAATAAACATGATCTGCACACACACAAAGAAGCCCAAAATACTTTTCAGATGTTGTGCTTTTAGATATTCAGGTTCTTACAATGAAATTAGAGCTGAAATCTTGCTCATGGCTGGATGTATTTTACTTGCAAGGAGTAAAACAGATTTCCTAATACCAAAATTAGAAAATGGCAGCCACTGGGAAAATACTCGGTGTTTGAATTGCACAGTCAGAATTATCAGTGATTGTGTATTGTTATAAAGGCATTTATTTTGAATTGACTTGCTGCCTTTGAAAAGTAATCATACGGTCTGTGAAATACAAAGGGATTATGGGAACATCTTATTTGTGTTTCTTAGATGGTTGGACAAAGCATCAGCTGCTGGAGGATCTAATCCTGAAAAGACTTGGACTACAATGCTACACAGTTTAAAATCCACTGAATTCCTCATGCCCAGTGCTTCCTTGTGCTTGGTGCAGGGTTGGGAGCTGGCTGGCACGTGCCAGAGTATGCCATAGATGCTGGGGCTGATGGGGACCTTAGGCATGGGAACTAGGACCTGCACTATACCTAAAATATTGCTCACCCATGTAGTGGAGCAGCACAGCTGCTTTCTCAGCAGTAGGCTTGGTCATTGTCTTCCTGAAATCCAACCATTACAATGATCTCCTCTTGGATGAAGTGCAGAGTGTATGTGAGCGTGCGGCCCCTCTCCCTTCCCTCTGCTGCTTGCAAAATATGTCTCGTAATGTTCCAGATGAGGTAGATGAGCCTGTGATGCTCCAAGAGCTACTTTGGGCTGTGATGTTGTCTGTGGTTTTATGATAGATGTGAACATCTGAAGGCTTTGGAAGTAAAAGGGGGTCAACAGGTGGCAATGCACCTTGCTAAAGGAACACTTGCTGTTCTTTGATAGAAATCTGTATTTTTTTTTTTTTTCCTGTGCTAAATCGCCAGTACTGGGTACTCTGCTATAAGTGGTATCCATAAGCACACTATCTGTCCTCTCCCATGGGAGGAATAAATCCAGTGACCTTGGGTTTTACTTTATGGGTATAAAATCATTAGGGAAATTGTTGTTATTTAAAGGTATATTCTAATTAAGGTGTGGATGTTAACTAAGAAAGAGAGAAAAAAAAAAGGCACGCATCTTTATTGGGCTCTGTGTGCTGACTGAGGTCACAAACTGAAGCAGCCTTACCTCTGTGCCATCACTACATAACATGCCTGTAAGGCATAACAAACCACTTTCTGTGCATACATGAATATGCATATCCTGTGAGTCAAATCTCAGGGGAGTTGGCCATCCACTTCCCACAGACGATGTAGTGCTTCTGTTTTACTATTGTGACTACGCACAAAAGCAGATTGTGAGCTCAAAATGGAAGAATTCACACACAGAAAAAGAATTTGCATGTTGGTTGCACAATGCCTGAAGCACACCTCACTAGCTGTTTCATCTGAATCAAATATTTATGTGCCCTAATTGAACTTACTCCGTGACATAACATTTATTGTGTTATTTAAATACAACATTGAAAATGTATGTTAGTTTGAGAAGGCACATTAGTACTCCAGTTAGAGCAGAAGCCATATCCATAGATTTGCTAGGCAATCAGCATCACACCACGTATGAATCTGTTTAAATTAGTGCTGAACATTCCTTGGAATAATTAGGCACTGACTATTTTTTCAAGTAAAGTTAGAAAAACTGAAAAAAAGTGAGAATTATTTCCAGTAATAATTTTGGCTGCAAATGGAGATGACAATTGGGCTATCCATTAGTATGTACTCATCAAAGAGGCAAACATACCATTTGTAACAGACTATCTTCCCATTTTCAGTTTTGCTGCATTATTCCAACCACTGTCTAAAGTGCGTTTGCAATTCTTGCTACTGTTAGCAGGAGTTACTCATGAAATATTTCCTCCAGAGGGGAGACAGGCAAACCAGAACGTCATAAACTGCAGCCTTGTCCTTCCGAAACTGTTATATGTGATGGAGGTCAACAAGATTGTTTCACTGAACATTTACATTGTTTGAAGGACATCCTTTATATACCAAGAAAATAAAAGGCAGCCTATTTTTTTTTTTTTTCTTTTGGCAAAACATGAAGTGTGTTTTCAGATGGGAAGAAAACAGTGGCAATCTAATGATGTGTCAGTGTGACTTGAAACTTGGTTTGAAAGTTGTCAAAACAAACCCCAGGAAGTAAAGGTAATGACATGTTAAACACTACTGGTTTCACAAGAAACTATTCCTTGTAAATGTTCTGTCCTGAGCTCCATCAGAAAGAGAGAATTCATAGTCATGGTCTTGTTAATTTCCACTTGTTAATTTTCCACTTTCTGCTGCTTGTGAACACTCTTCTCAAACTTAAATAGCAAAAGCCCAATATCTGGGGTATCGGAGCTGAGTTACAGCTTGTGCTGCCTGTATAGCTGCTCATCAGGCAACTGAGATGACTGGGTCTGAGCCAGCAGGGATCACTGCTGCTGCTCTGGGGGAGGACGCAAAGAGGGGTGAAGAAAGCAAGATGAACTTGCAGACCCTAAGTTAACTTTATGGCTGTCCAAAAATAAAACCTGAACAAAAATATCAAGACTGTAGTATAACTCCCAAGTTTCTTGAAAATAAAGTGCAATCTAGTGCAGTGTGCTTTCATTTTCTTCCTCTGTTCCCTCAGTTTCCTTCTAATTTCTTGTGCTTCAGCCTATATGTGCATATTGAAGGTATCCCCTTTGTTTGTGAAGAAATACCACGAGAAATTGCACTTGGTGCACCTAGTGCATGCCTTTAATTCATAAAGAAAACAGGCTGCCCTGGGGAATTGTGAGTAGAACCATACATAGTAAAGGAGGGGAGATAGTTGCTCAAGCCTTAAAGTTTCCATGAGAAAGCTAAAGAAAGAGAAGAAATAAGTGAAAAACTAGTTTCAAATCTCCTGTGTCCTCTTGGCTCATGTATTCATGCACATGGGTGATGAATGCTCCGATAGTAATAGTAGGCAGAAGCCTAGGGATTTGGAACTTGGTTTTCATGCATGAAAAACACTTAGGCTACTGAATATGAGGGAACCATAGGTCCGCCCCTTCTCATGAGCTCTCCAGTGAGACACAGTTCAGTAGCCAGGCTCCAAACACTGTTGTAAACTGGGCTTGATGAGTCAGATGAGTTTAGGGAGTTTTATGGAGCTTAGACACAAGCTGGGGGGTCCCTGTGGTTGAGTCACGTCACTGTGGGGATACATGCACTGCTAGGAATGGGACCATTGGCAGAAAACAAGGCATGCACTTTACATCCCTCTGAGGCTAAGGAGAAGGTTTTCAAGGATCTCAAGAGTAATGAGACACTGGACATAATAGCACACAGTAGCGATCAGATGTCCAAATCCCTTGGGAACCCAATTCCATAAGCCAATCCAACTTCCCCTGAAGTCAACAGGAACTGCAAAGAATGCCTACAATGCTCTTCCTCTGGGGTGCAGACTAGCAGTCTAGCATCTAGATCAGATGAAGGCAATAAGAAACAATAACGTGTAAATCAGAACTCAGTGGACTCAGAAAAGTGCAGCAATTCATAGTAGGTGTATGTACAACTCCATACTACTTCACATTTCTCAGGTAGGGGTAGGTAGTTTGAAAACAATTTACAAACATTTAAACATGTCCCTAATCATAGCTATAATACTTATTCTTTAAAAACAACTTACTGAAAAAATAAAACCCCTTAATTTGCAATTTTGCTATCATAAAAATGTAGCTCCTGGGCTCACAGAATGTCAATGCGTTTGCACTCAGTTTTATAATGATAAACCTAAGTAATTCTGCTGGAATAAAGCCCATCTGCCTCTACTCATGCTGCACTTCACACAGCGGGTTTCTCTTCAATGAGCCCATGTAATGGCAAAGGTACCAAGGTACAATCCTAAGCATGGTCTAGCTGCAAAGAGACATCAGCACACCATACATGCTCTTGATGAACTAATTCATAAATTGTAATAATTAAAGAGATATATCCCTGGAGATTTTTTTTTTTTTTTTTTCCCTGTGGGAAAGAACAAATTGTCTCCCTGCCTTTGCTATTCCCAAAGATGGCTCCTGTGGCTCTGGAAGTCACCTTCCTGAACTGTGTCTTTGACCTTCCCCAGACCATGACCTGCACTTACACATCCTGCTTACAGTAATCCTTCAGGGGGCTTCAACTTAGCATGACCAAACACTTTGACCTTTGTATGCTTCCTCCAAAGGCTGCTCAAACGTAGCACCTGAGACAGACTGCACACACAGACACATGCTGCTCTGGGGGTCTCTGTCACCAAGGAAGCTCCTGCCAGATGAATGCCTTTTGAATGCAGTCTCTGCCACACCAAGTACTCTTAAATAGGACTCTGTATCAGGTAGATAGAGAATGCAAACATCATTGAGTGTTTCTGGCTAGATGCATCTTGATAAATGTTGTGACTACATTTATGATATGAGAGCCACATGGGATGGTCTATCTGCTGCTCTGATTCCTTCTCCTTTAGACAAAATATACAGTCACTGCCATCCTTCAGTTGGCAGTCTCAAGTGTGCAAAACCTTGATTTAAAAGTTAGTTTTCCAAGGTTAAATTCTGAAATGTTTTGCACTTCTACACGTTAAAAAGAAAACAAAATGAGGAAGACCCCAAACACATGCAAAACACAGTAACGCAGTAACTTTATGAAATTTCACAGATGTATTTTCAAACATTTCTAATATTCCTAGTCTGTTTCCATCAGCTTTTTCATTATTTTTTTTTCAGCAGTCAGCCTAGTAGTCATCACCTTGCCTAAGACTTCAACCTTAAGCCATATTTCTTGCTGAAATATACAGAAGCCTTCATATTATCTTTACATCTTTAAAGAAGTGGCACAGAACAGAGAAATGATCCAGAGCTTTGGAAATAGTTATGATAGAAATTTGCAGAAATTCCTCTGCCCCCTCTGTCATGGTAAACTACATACTTAGACCAGGTTTGCTTGAAAATGCTTCTTTAGCAGTTTGGGCTAGTACAGATTAAATATGAGTTAAAACAGTAGCAACAGTCTTAGGCCAAATTACGATTTAATATCAACATTTTGGAAGAAGTCAGCTTCTGGGGGATCTCCAAAGCAAGGCTCTTTTGTATAACTTTCACAGTCAGATTTGTGGAAAACAAGTACAGTGTTGGGGCCCATGAAGACCTGCAAATAAATTATTTGCATGATCCTCTGCAACAGTATTGTAGAAGTAAAAGATACAAATTTATGACAACAAAGAGAGCCTACATTCACTTTATCAGACTATTTCATGTAAAAGTAATGTAATTCGTAAACAGTTTAACTTACATTTCAGTGGTAATGCAAACATTTGACACCAGAGATGAATACTAGCTTCTCTGGCGTGTTTTCACTTATTCAGTAGGTAGGAATAGTTTTGCACATTTTTAGCATGCTTCTTCTGACTGATAATCCCCTGACTTTTAATAGTTATGTAGCACATAGTGGTTTAAACAAGATTAGCTGAAAAAAATCATTGACAGTCAGGGGAATTCAGTCAATTTGATCCTCTGCCATTGAGGTCAGTAGGATTATTGAAGTGAAGCACAATCACCCTAAAGCTGGCATAACTGCAATCACCTACGTGTATGTTATATACAGGCCTGGTATGAGGAACTGGTGAAGAGCGTCAAGTACAAAGTTCAGGGCCAGATCCAGACTTCAACAAAGTGAGATACTGGTTTAGCCAATCCTTATCCCCCGAGTTTGAATCTGGAACTGAATGTGCCCAGAATGCATTTTAACCCAGAGTTTGGGTTGAGGTTACTTTCTGAGGAAGATGTTGGTTTTGGTAGCATCATAACCATGCACACCATTCTTCTGCAATTGCATCAGATTCTTCATCAAAGACACCCAAGTCCCTCCCAAAAACCTCTCTAGGGAAAACTGTAACATTACGGTAAATATGTTACTGCATATTAGAGAATACATAAAAACTTGAGAAACCAAATTGCCGGATGCCCAATGAATACTGTCTGTTTCTGAATTTAAAACTTTCCAGTAGTTTACAATGATAATTCCTCTGTAAATCACCATTTTTATTAAGGAAACAAAAAAGCATTTCAAAAACTCTACCTATGATCACTCGTTTCTGCCAAGCGGTTGTTCATGATGGCTAGAGCACCCACCCCTGCAGAGAAACCATTTTGTCTTGTATTGATACAAACATTTCTTGGGTAGCCATTGGCCGTCTCAGACAGCTGCTTTTGCAAAATGGCCAGGGAGACTTTGTTTGATGCCATGAGCTCCCGCATGGAGATCATCTCACCGGAGAGCCTCCTGCCCTCAGTGTCACTGTCGTACTGTCCATCAGTGTCCATTGAGATTTTATGCCGACGCAGGCGTGCTCCTGGTGTGATGGCGTTGCGACGTCCAAGGCGGGCACTTGATTTATGGCACTTTGGGCAACATCTGCATTCGAATTTTTTCAACACCCAGTTCAAGAGTTGCTTGATCATAATTGAGATAACGTTAAAAAGAGAGTATATGCAACATACTCCCATTAATATAAACATGAAGTTTCCGAATCTGTATAATCCCTGATTTTGGTACACAGCATTTTGGCTGCTTACCAAATCTCCAAAGCCAATGGTGCTAAAGGTGACAAAACAATAGTACAAGGAGTCAATGTAGTTCCATCCTTCCACCAACGTGTACATCGCAGATGCGCAGCAAGAAAGGGTGATAGCAAAAATTCCCAGAATCAGCATCACATGGTAAACTGATGGCTTCCACCCGATGAGGCTGCCCACCCCAGCCATAGCTGACCCCCTTCGGAAGTTGGGAGGTAGGAGACCACTTCTTCGCAGCTGTCTCTCATGGCAAGCCTTCATTATGAATGCCAGGAGAGAGATAATGCGCTCCAAGAAGAGGTTGAAGAAGAGGATAGTCCCGGCACACCCAAACAGCCCGTAAACGATGAGGAATACTTTTCCAGCCACTGTTGCTGGTGTGGTCATTCCAAAACCTAAGGTGTGAAGATAAATGAGCAAAGTTAATGTCACAGTTTTTCATGCATGAGCTCAGGATTTATGTAATTTATCATAGGTCTTGTCTCACTGGACTAAAGAAAGAGTGTTATCTCTAAGTTAGATTAGGTCAACACAAAATCATGTAAAGAATGAAGACGACAGCGGAAAGCTCAACGAGATGATTAAAATTCAACAGAGAGCAAAATCTTCTTGCAGAGATGAAGGGCTGTATTTACAGTGACACTGTGGCCACTGGGAGAACACTGTAAATGCAGATGGAAAGCATTCCTGAGCCCAAGCCACTTTGAGGTGAGGTGAGGCAACCAAGTCATCTCCCTACTTCTATGTGTGTGAGCCAGCATGGCCTGCTGAAAAAGTTCTCTACGCACAAGCTGTAAATCAGTGTAACACCATTATTATTAAAGTCTGATTACACCCCTCTGGCTGAGAAGATGGAATTCTTAGGTTGCATAATGGAAAACAAAACAAAACAAAACAAAACAAAAATAACCCCCCAAACAAACAAACAAAAACAACTTATTAAGGATTGAATATCATTCTAAGAATAATGCCGCTGTAAATTCTTAACCAAATCCCAACAGAACCTAACCCACCTGATATAATCAAAGAACAAAGAAAAAGCCACGACCTCATTTTAATTCTGGTGTGACAGCTACATCGTAGAACCACATGGCAGGCTGGGAATAGTATGGTCCTGCAGATGGACACTTACAGCAGGATGAAACACTGCTGCACAGTTAAACAAAACAAACAAACAAATCACAGTATACAAAGTCTAGAAAGATCTAGCAACACTATTAATTCTTCTCTTCTTCGTAAGACTTGATTTTGCCATTACTTATATACATAATTTTATATATAGGCAGTAGTACCTTGTAGCTATAGATGCTTAAACGTGCAAATGATGTAAAAGTGATCTTAATTTTTTATGCAAGTAAATACAGCAAATTTGTCCCACATCATTTGCTGAAACCAGTCATTTTATGAAAAAGAATTGCATATATTTCATGAAGTATCTCAAAAAGATTATTCTGAAACTTAATTCTGTAGGTATTGCCCCTGCTACTGCTATTTTTCCCTGTAAAAATACTCACCGATTCAGTCAAAAAGCTGAATTGACATTCCATGAATAAATAACCACATATAATTAAACTGAATGGTTTGCCAAAAATCACAAGCTGAAGTTTCTTTACCTCATCATTACATAAAATTGCTGAGCAAGTAATATATTCAGGGAGGTAAATATCAACATCAGATCACATCAGTGAAAGTTTGCTAAGAGTAAGAAGGGCTGCATTTAATAGATAATGCACGCATAATGAAATCATTAAATCCAGTTTATTATCACTATGCACCTTTAAACAGAAACAAATAAGTATTTCCTATCCATAAATGAGTTGAGACTTATGCTCAAAATCTATTTATTCACAAAATATGTGGAAGAGAAAAATCTGCAGAGTAGTAACAAAGAATCAAAAATAAATAAATTACACAGAGGTAATTAGATGTTGCCGGGACCCACAGTCTCTATTTTCTTGTGCTAAAAATCTACCTTCCAAGCAGACTTCACAAAGCCCACCTTGCTGGTCCCAGACTCAATAAGGGAAAATGAGAAGTTTTTTATTCAGTTCCTCTTCTGTGGGGTGAAGCTGTTTTCTGGTTCAGTCTAGCTGCTTGCAGGACCTTCTGATTTAGCAATGGATATCCATTAGTGGTTGCCAGAAGAAGCTGGGGAGTTTCCTGTGGCTGCCAGCTAGGACTACATGGCCAGCTCATTACAGAGAAGACATCTGTTAGCCCATGCTTCATTAATAAAAGTAGCTAAACATGTGATTCACTGTAAGCATTGTGACCATCACAATCAAAATAAATGGGTTTATTGTCACACATATGGCTAAACACATTTATTAATTTAAAAAAATAGTGTCACTTCAGATGCATTTGTAAATGCAACGTTTTTTTAAAATTATTATTATTATTTTCTGGTGATTAGTCATGAGACATGGTATATATTTTTCATACATTTTGTATAAGTAATATTTCTGAAGCATAATATTACCAAAATGCACTATATAGCTATGCAAGATGAAAGGACATGTTGCTGTAACAAGAGCACTAAGGTGTATATAAAACAGGCAAACAGTAAGAATGGGTAAATGCAGCATCATCAAGTGCTCTCCTTCAGCAGTTTGCAGCTAGAAGTGCACTCATGCACTCTTCCTTTGGGGCTTCCTTTGTCAGTTGTGTTTGTCCCCTCAGCACCACTTGAATCAAGAGGGGTTACTTCTGGTATGTTCATCACAATACAACTGAGCTCAGTCCCTTCTCGAGACTCACCACGTCATGGTGCCTGGATGAAATTAATACAGCCAGAAGTGCCTGTGCTTCCAATTTTTCAGTCAAAGCACAGCAGCGTATCTGGCATCATCTACCTGGACTTGTGCAAAGCATTTGACACTGTCCCACATGATATCCTTGTCTCTAAACTGGAGAGGCATGGATTTGACTGATGGACCCATCGGTGGGTAAGGAATTGGCTGGGTGGTTGCACTCCATTGAATGTTCAATGGCTCATTGTCCAAGTGAGATCAGTGGTGAGTGGAGCTCCTCAGGGGTCGCTATTAGGTTGCTATTAGGTCAATGGCAGCATTCATTTCATCTCTTTGATGTCAGTCAAGGAGATTCAGTCAAAAAGCTGAATTCATATTCCATGAATAAATAACCACATATAATTAAAATGAATGGTTTGCCAAAAATCACAAGCTGAAGTTTCATCTCTTTGATGAAATGAATGCTCCCCAGACAAACAGAATTAGCAGAGATGAGTTGATAAAAGCTCTCAGATAATGCTTATACTTCTGCAGTCTCTCATGGGTAAGTGCTGGCAATTAATGAGTCTCTTTCCCTGACTTGCATAACAAGTTTTGTGGTTTCTATTCAGCTCATCAGGATTTTGATGTATTTAAGTTGGTGACTGAAGCAAGAAACAAAACTTGACAGACTTGCAAAGACATATGTGCCTGTAGTATGTCTCCTGTTGGTCTTGCTTTTAAGATTCAAGGGGTGACAGTTTCCTAGTAGAGATATATTTACCCAGAAATGAAAGAATGTTTTATTCACCTGAAAACTGAATACAAGAATTCAGAAAGCAGAAAGTTTCTCAGCTTTTGCCTATAGCACTCCTGCCTCTTTCAGCCAGCCTCTCAGCTCTTCTCATCCAGGTGTCCTGCCATGGTACTTAGGTTATGCAGCAGGTGAGCAAAACTGGCAAATCATTTCAAATCCCAGAGTATAATGGTACTTAAGTCATGAGGTTAGAATCATCCCTTAGTAATATGGTTATATTTAAAGGAATTAAAAAAACAACCAAAGAAACAAACAAATAAAAAATACCAACAACAACAGCAAAAAACAACAACCCTAACCCTAAAATTGTTGAGTATAACTTTTTAAACAGATGACTTCTTTAAATAAACAAAAACCTTCTAACTGGAATGCTGCTTTCAGGCAGAAAGAAGTTCATGAAAGACAAAGACCAAGCTCATACAGGGCTGGTCCCCAAGATGTACGTTACAGAAAGATAAACTAAAAACCATCAATTTTTTTTCATGTCTGTTCCATACTTCATGGTTTTCCCTGCTCTTAGTAGGTCATTATTGATTAAGATGTATACTGTTTTGTATTTTGCATTTTGAGACTAAAATTCTGTATTACAGTTCTTGTGTTCCTTCCCTTCAATAGAACAGCTTGCGTTGGAAAGGACCTTAAAAGACCATATACATTTCCAGTCCCCCTGCCATGGGCAGGGATGCCGCCCACTAGATCAGGTTGCCCAGGGCCTTCAGCCACTTTTCTCATTAGCATTTCATCATTACTGTTCCTGACAGAATCTTACCTGTGAATTTCCCAGCTACCTCTCATTTATTCTATAGCGCCTCAACACCTAACATCCAGAAACAGTTGCCTTGGATACAAGGCCACAGCTTAGAGACAATCTGCTGCAGATGGAGAACTCTTCTGCCACATACAGCACTTTTACCCCAAGACTGAGAGTACCATGAGGCAGTTCTTCCACTTCAGCTGTGATTTTCCCATCAATAAAAAAAGGCCACAAATGAAAAAGTTACTTTCCTTAACATTCTTGCCAGCCAGCTTTATTAAAACACCCCACTTTGGGCTCAAACAATATACATATTTTTAGAGCTTTTCCAATGCCAAATTATTTGCTGTCAACATTACTGTACAACCACATTAATAATAATTAATAGGTACACTACTTCTGGCATCTGCTAGCTGTTTCATAATTTCTGTTAAATTCTTTCAACATGAAATTGCTCTCCCAAAACTCCAAGGTAAATAGGTGGTGAGGAATGCTGTAAATTTTCTTTGTGAACCAGTGCTGTGCTTGGGGTGGGCTACGACAAATCTTTTGTTTTCCCATTTCCTCGGTTCAGTGCACACAAAGGTACATACATGCACTCTGCCCACTAGCTAGACACTGTGGGCAAAGATGTTAAATCTGCTCTGTATCCTTAAAGATGCTACGATAAACTCAATGAACATAGTGAAAAGCCAGCCAGGTCACTGCTGTTGTTTCTCATTACATCTCCACTGTTGAAATGTGGTGCTTGGTGCAATTGCTGTTCAAAGGAATCCACGCTTGCAGAATGATGGAGATGATGAACAGAACATGAAGGGGTTTCAAGAAACTGAGGATAATTATTAAAGGCTTTCTACAGCACCAATTTTATTCTCTTTATACACGGCTGTAATCAGGTTATTGGTTGTCCAAAGCACAGCTATGCATAACAGGAGTGAATTACTGAATCAATTATCCTCAGTGCTTCTCTGCTGGCTGTGATTTAAACCACCACCTAAAAGGTCATGGCTAGGTTTTCACTCCTTTTAAAAACACACCAGTTTCTAAGAGACTTAACAGATTTGTCATCCTCAAACATCCTAAGCTTCCTTACTCTCTCCCCCCCAAAAAATGAAGTTGACAACCATGACAGTCAATAACTAAAAGGTAAAGCTAATGAACAGATGTCACAAGGGACACCCATGCCCTACAAGGAACGTGTCTTGTGTGTCAGATGTGGAGCAATGTATTTAGGGTGAAGGACATGCTGGACCTGAGAGCAGTAAGCATGAGGTTTCTTTTGAGCACCTGAAGTGTTATCACCTTAACAGGACTCTAATGCATTGGAGGTGCCCCCAAGTAAGGGGGAGAAGAATACAGCTTACAACCTGGTTGACTGCATGCGTTTACCTTCTGCTCCCCACTGCAGGTTTCCTGTGTTTTACTATGCTGACACCTGGTTGAGCTTTCCAAGAAATTGTCAGTTTCTAGCCAGTAGTCAGCAGGACATTTAGAAGCTCAAGTGGTGTAATTTTTGTAAATTTGAGTGACAAATGGCCCTTAAAAAATGTGTTGGAGCTTCAGCTTCCCCACCAGCAGCAATACTCCTGCTCTATTAATTTACCAGAAGCAGGCAAGCTTTTTTCTGCATTGTACCGCACGTTGCCATTTCTGTGTACACCATGAGAACTGGGGCATACCAGAGAATAACCCCCCAAAACCTTGCTCACTGCTACAGGCTGTTACTGTAAGTACAGAAGGAGGCTGATCATCTGCTCTTGCCAAGCTGCTTCGGCACAGAGCCAAGACCAGGAAGAAGCAGAAGTGTCTCTAAATCAGTTTTATGGTTCCTTGGCTGTGGCTGGCTGCTCCTCTGTGTACATTGTATGAGCAATTGGGTATCAATTTGTGCTAAGCACCCAGCACCACCAAATGAGCAGCAGCTCCAGCAGCAAGGCCTTGCTATGCAGCCCCCTTTCCTCCTGCCAGCATCCCTGGAGTTGGAACACCCAAGGAGGGTCTCAGGTTTAAGGCTGAAAATCTTTGGTAAATTTACGTTTGGGTTTCCTGGTTAATCCTATTGTATCACAGCAGGGTTTCTAATGAGGGACAGAAGCCCTCTCCAAAAAGGAGACTATGGAGAATGAAGCTCAGAGAAGGATGTTTCCTGAAAATCAGAAGACTACATATTCAGGCTACAGAGAAAAAGAAAGCCAAGTATTCAAGCTGGCAGTATTCTTCCTGACTCTAAGTCCCTAGACTAAATAGGGATGGAGGCATTGTGCACCACCACAATCTTCCTTAATTTCTCTATTAATATATATGTCATACATAAACTTTCTTCCAATGCATCAAGCAGTATGCCCTTTCTTTTGATAGTAGACTGAGTCTTTGTGAATTGACCTAACCTAGTCAGGAGCTGCTTCTCATGGCTGTCTGATGATCAGAATTTTCTCCCTGGTTTATTTTCTTTCCTTATCCTAATAGCTGTGTGAAAAAACATTTTTGCTATTATATTTTCTCAAATTGCGGTGGTGTTAATAATGGAAAAATATAGCCCACACACTTCTGAGTTGTTGAGTAAGTTATATTACTGTGGAAAAACACTTTCCTGCACTAGAGGCTAATGGTCTTTAAATCCTGCTTTAAGAGCTGTTGCAGCTGTATCAAAGTCTTAATCTCATTCCAGGTTGTGTGCAGAAGCGTCTGTCTCAGTTTGCCATAATGCTGAACCTTAGCTAAAGCAGAGATTTTGAGACATTAACGCTATTAGACAACACATCTCTGAATTTAAAGTAACTATTTCCAAAAATTGGCAGAAAAGAATGATAAACAAGAAATACACACAGTCAGCTTCAGCACCTATGGATATACATAACGGTAGAGCTCATGGACTCCAGGTGTTGCCACTTCCCTTCCTCTCTTGAGATTTGTCAGCTATCTGAAGCTGTTCAGGACTGCTGTCTCTGACCTTCACACAGTCTTCATAGTTGAGGATAAAATTCCATGTGAACATTGTTTCAAAAGTTGGCTTCTCTTGAGATCATAATTTTTCATCCTTTAAAGCTCCTTCTGCTCCTATTTTTCTCCTATGTTTTTGAGAATATATATATATATATATATATATATATACATTGTGGACAATTGTGTATCTAAGCAACACCCTAACAGGAAAAAGCTTATGCTCTGTCATCTCAAATTGAGAGTTTCAAACATTAGCATTCACATCAGCTTCCGTTGTTGAAACTTGCATTTCAGATGCCTGTGCAGACCCAAGGTTGTAGAAAAATATATATATATTTCAAGCGGTAAGGAAAAAAGGAATAATGGCATACAAATTTTGTTATATTCCTGAGATATTATGGATTTTGAATAAATATCTGTGTACTGACACTCTAGTGCAAATACACCTCACAACACTTCTCCTTTGAGGAGGATTGATTTTCACTCGATTTGAGATGACAAAGCATATTAGATAGCATTATCTGATTTTCACAAGTGATCTTGGGTGTATGCCTTATTTCTCTACATGAGAAGGTTGATATAACAGTGTGTTGCTCCTGGGCTTTACAAGCTTCATACACAGGAAGGGTTGTCATACGCTTTAATCACTGGCTTATCTTTTGGCTGGATTAAAACAGAAAACTTGCAGATATTTTTTTAAGTTGCATCTCTTGATGGCTGTCTTAGCTCTTCAGCTTTAAAAAGAGTAGCCTATAAAGATGTACCTGTAAGACAAAAACAATCTAAACATACAGGGCAAAATCTTTTACATTGTTTGGCCATTTCCCCCCCCAAACTTATGTACAAAGTTCTACAGTTATGATTTAATGAAAAACAAAAACAAAAACAAACCAACCACAAACCAAACAATCAAATAACAAACTGACGAAGCTACCTTACCTTTTTAATGGTTCAAATATGCCTTCATGAGGCCCTTTTAAAAAAAAAGTTAGAGCTGAAGGCAAAGAAACAAACTCTTAAGCCTCTTTTTTAGCTCAGTCAGGTCTCCTACTTCCTTCATGAAGACACAAGACCTAGTTTTAAGTAACTGCACTAGAAATACAGGGTGATAGACTAACCAGTTATTTCTCTTTTTCAATTTCTGCATGTAACTTCCTTAGTAAGCATTTCCCTTGATTACTTTTAAAGATAATGGTATCGAACACCTTACACACTTTATCAGCCACTTTTGATGTTATCCAGCATTTGTCTGGTCCTTTCAGCTATGCCAGTAACAGTTTTTGTATATTGACAAAGTTTTACCCCATTTTGTTTACACTGCAGTCATTTCCAGCCCCAAAGGCTTAAGACTTGACTCTATACATATGTTGTATACAAGTGATACTGGATTTTTTTTTGTTTAATATATTGCACAATATTCAGCAAATAAATGATAGAATATTTAATAATGAATAACCAAAAGGATTTTTTAAATTTAAATTTACTGAACTACTTTCTCACCCGGTTCTCATATAGGCAAATTTCCCCTAATTGCTGTTTTTGCTGTGATTAAATTTGCTTGACTTGAGACTGACTGTGAACATTGGCCCATAATTTCTAAAGGAGACTTGTTACCAAGGTATTATTGCTTTTCTCATTTATGGGTAAGGAGCTCTTAGTATGGATTTTTAAACATGAGTAATAGCAGTGCCTCACCCGAGTAGTCCCCTATATTAACATCAAACCTTTCAATTTCTAATCTTATTCCAGACCAAAGCTTTAATTACTTGAAAAGGCTACTAATGCTTTACCTCATCTAATGCAATTAGATTTAATTTTCTTCCTCCTTCTCTTTGTTTGATTGAAGAGAGGTTGCATTTAAACCTTCCAACATCTACAGCTCTGTGCACTGCTTATTGCCATCAGCAGACTCATGGCTCAGGGAGGTGCATTACCTACAGCGGCGACGTACTAGGAAGTACTGGCAGTGTCAGATCAGCATTTGCGATACCGACCTAGTGTGCCAATAAAATGAGTGAAGTGGGATTTCCTGAAGCTCTGTAGATTGACCTACTATTGACTTCAGCAGAGGCAAGCAATTGAGGAGACATAACATTAAAGATATTTGATTTGTGTGGATTGCTATGCAATTGCCCCTTAGGTTATAATTTTTTAAACTTAAATACTTCTATTCACAAAATGTTTTAATACCACTTTTAAGATTTATTGGGCTCTGAAGGAGTTTTACCAGTAAGAACACTATTCTTCGTCCTTGCCTACCTTATCCCAAAATGCATTCAGATATGCACTTGGTGGTGAGACCTTATGAAAACTGTCTCTTTTGATAAAGGTAAGCAAGCTTCATATGTGTCATAGGTAGAGGCTATGTTTCCAATAAAAACCAGCTGTCTTCACACTAAAAATTACAGATGAAATGTTCCAAGTTGTTTCTCTGTTGCTCTACCCATGGTGCTATTACAGCAAGCAGTAAAATTCTCAGTGACTTCAATAGCTGCAACGGTACATTAATAATGCAGTCAGTAATTAAGATTTCCCATTGTATTTTCCAGCATAACACCTGGAGTTGTTATTGTTACATGACGTTAATAGCCAACACATCTGTCCCATAATTCTTTTTATTTTCTGTTCACAATGAAGAGCAATAAGTTTGCATAAAGCAAGACAGAATGCTTGCAAAGATGACCCATCAGTAAATGTCAGAAAAAATGATGGAGCGTGTATGTTCTGTGACGAATAGAAGACATCCAGAAAAGGGAGAAATATTTAGACTGAAAAAAGAAATGAGGGCCAATAGCAAGATTAACAGTATAGAAGAGAGACCAGGGTGATTAGGAACAGAAAGATACTGTAAAGCTTTACTTTCAGCTTGTTTAGTTGATATTAACTTGAAGGGCTGCAAAGATGCAAAACAAGTATTCAAAATTTAATCAAGCAAGCAAATCATCAGTAGTGGAGGGCATGCTAACCGGGAGGGACAGAGCAGAAGCTGGAGGAATTAAGAGTGCTTGGGTGACAGGAGAGTATTAGGTAAGCTCTAACTCCAGGAAAGGGGGAATATATCCATGGCAATGACAGAGGAGAAGAAACAGGGATGCCAGAGGCTAAGGGCTGGCTAGGCTCCCCAGGAAGTCAGCGTGCAGGGTTTCAGGATTTATTAAGCCATCAAAGCATAGAGCAAGTACATGCAGGTTAGGGATGCTGCTACCCAAAGGAACCAAAGAATAACAAACTGTGGTTTGGTTTTGCCCTGAACCTGACCACCACACAGTAAGTCAATATAAAACTTCCCCTGACATCTGTGATGCCCAGGACAAAGGCAACATGGGCTTTCCACTGACTGTGCAGGTAAACTTGTGCTTCAGCCTTAAGAAGTACTGAGACTGATTAAAATAATACTTCTGGAAAACATTTATATATATTTTTAAAGGGCTTTATTAAAAGTGCTAGGGTTTCTCCCCTTCTACAAAACAAACAAACAAACAAACAAAAACACCTAACAAATTTAGGATCAAATCTTTCAGCAGGGACACCTCAAGTCACCTGCGTAAGTGCCTTGATGTTCTCCAAACACAGCTTCCCATAGTCACTGTCAACTGCAAAGACGCAAACTCACTACTTTGAGTGCTGAAGCACTCAAACTACATCCACACTTTCAGAAAATTCCCATCAGTAGCGCCCAAGGAAGTTAATGCTTCTGTGCAGCTATGGTAAGTAGAAAACATTGCTATGAAGCCAGGTCTTCATCTCAGGAAAATCACTGAGGAACCACTTATATGCACAGAAGTAGAAGGGAGGTGAATCTCTTCCCCCCTCTGCTCTGTCCTTGTGAGACCCCATCTGGAGCCCTGAGTTCAGCTCTGGGGCCCCAAGCACAAGAAAGATGTGGACCTTTTAGAGGGGATCCAGAGGAGGGCCACAAAAATGGTGAGAGCACATCTATGAAGAGGCTGAGAGATCTGGGGTTGTTCAGCCTGGAGAAGAGAAGGCTCCAGGGAGACCTTACAGAGGCCTTCCAGTACCTAAAGGGGGCCTACAGAAAAGCTGGAGAGAGGCTCTTTGTCAGGGGGTGTAGTGGTAAGACAAAGGGGAATGGCTTTAAATTTAAAAAGGGTAGATCTTAAACAAGGTGAGTGCAGCTGCTGGGAGCTTGGTAGCTGATAAAAAATACCGAACATTTCTCATGATGTGGCCTCCCTACATGCGGGTTCATTTATAAGGCGAGAGCCTTATCTCTCACTTCACTTCAAAGCTGTCCCTTCGCCACCTCTCTGTGATAAAAGTGAAGAAGAGTGTGCCCCATCACTTTGGGTGGAGCTGTCATTGAACAGGATACATCATGGAAAAAAAGAATGGATCCTACTCACGCCTGTAGGGCATGCCCTAAACACCTGCAACCCTCACACAGCTGTACAGAGGGAAGATCTTCACTCCTTTTCTTCACAGCGGCCTTTTCTCAAGCACCCAGACACGTTGTATCTCAAAACAATCCACCTGCTGTAAGGGTGCATTTTAAAAATCTTACGTTGAAAAATCTTTTTATTTTTTTGGTATTGGAATACTGGGTTTTATGCCTGGCACGGATTTATCTAAAGCAGTTTTATCTCTTCATTTTCCAAAGGATTTTGAAAAATTTATTTATGCATTAGAAGCTTAAAATCCAAATTTCATAATGAGCTGATGTCTCAATATGTTTTCATAGCTAGGTGCCTAGTGTTTATTCTAACATTTAAGACAAGAAAAAAATCTGGGTAGAGACTAGAGACATGGACCAAGAAATTCAGGGCTTCAGACATCCAGAAGTTGCCTTACGTGCTAAGCAGAATATATATGTGCTACTAGAATACAGTAAATCTATAAATGATTAGGCTAGGCTTTGCAACATTTTACCAGGGAGAAAACTTGTTTGAGTTATGCTTTGCTTTCAGCCTTTAACAACGTGCTGGGAACTATTTGTGATTTGCATTTGGGGAAGGAAAAAAACTCATCTGAAAATCAAAGTCTACTGCCAGTTAGACCAATGAATCAAGAATGTATTTCACCCAGCTGCTCCTTAAAGAAATCAGAACAAAAGTGCTATCAATTTAGTACAAAAAAATACCTTTTTAAGAGCAAATAAATGACTAAATAAATGGTGTAAACTGACAGCAAGCAATCTGAAGCTAGTCTGGAAATTTTTCTTACATAGTTCTGAAAATCTAGACATGTTTAATGAAAAATAGATTTGGCATTTCATTATTCAGCCACAAACAATGCAATAATAAAACATGAATGCCCAGAGTGCTATCAAGAGGGTGTTTTATGGACTATAAGTCAGTCACTTTGTGGGCTATTCAGGAAAATGCTGAAATATTAGACTTAACGTTTCATGTTAACTCTCTCATTTCTTGAAGACCTGCTAATGGGTCCCTTACCTGGGGGCTTGGCTGTGTCTGGTACTTTGTGGAATTATGCAAGATGCAGAACTACAGCCAAGGTAATAAAGAAAGGAAGCACCTAACTGGAAGCAGAGGAGAACAAAGGTCCTGCTCAAGAAGGGTGGAGGAATTAGCCCTTGTTCCCAGCCAGGTGGGGGCCAGTTACTTCTCCCCAAGCCCCAAACCTGAAGAGGGGTGGCTTTCCCTGTACCTTCACTGTGCAGATGGGATGAGAGAGTGCAGCACCTGTTCAGGAGCACTGGACTGCATCACAGTAAGAGCTAGTGACAGGAGAATGAGGGCTTGAGATGGCCCGGCGAGTTTTCTCTTTTTTAAACTGGAATCCTTCACAAATAAGAGACAGAGTAACCCATGGGTGATTTTACCTTGACAGAGACAGCATCTACTTTTTGTGAAGCTTTCTGATGTGTTGCTAAGACAGACGCGTGTTCAGCTGAAGTAATAAAGCTGCTTTGACATATGTAGCTGATGAAGCAGTTGGGGAAGGCAAGCTGTTTTGACTCTAAATGTCTCATAGTCCTAGGTGAAGTTAAGTAAAGACAGCTTTCTCCTTGTCAATGAATTGTGACAGGAACACAAGTGAAATTGCTCTGAACCAGGATAATAAGGTATTTCAGCTGACAGTGGAATCAAAGACAGATCAGATAGCTAGGTATTTAATCGAGCTGGCTCGGAGACGAAAGGGACTATGAAAGAAAGGCTTTGAAACTACTTCCCTGGGTGACACGTTGATGTCTACCACTTAGTTTCTCCTTTGCCGGCAGTGAGAGCAAGACAGCTTTCTGGTGCATTTCACTGAGGGTTTTGTTGTTGTTGTTATTTTTTTCTGAGCCAATGCAATGAGCAACAACAGATGTACACAACTGTGGTAGAAGAAACCTAGCCCATAGCTGACCCCACCACAGGCTCTGCCTCTCTCAACCAGCTGCAGCAGCCTGAAGAGGCAAGAGAAGAGGAGTAACGCAAAGGGGCAGCAGCTCCTCTTCTGCAGGTGCTGTGCACATGGCTGCGAAAAGCGATGCTGGGATGCAACAGCCTCGGGGTGCAGGTACTCCAAGAGATGCTGCTCCTGCTGGGGCACTCCACCAGCACCCTGCAACAGTCTTGGTGTGCCCAAAGGTACAGCTCAGTCTTCACCTCCTGCTGCATCTCCTCACCAGGGCAAAACTTTGCCCCTAGCACAAGCTCACTGAAATCACAGGAAACCATGTGAGGAACCCAGAAATAAGAACTAGCAGGACGTATGCCAAGAGAAAGCAGTACCCTGGCGAATGCTTGGCAGAGTCGGGCCTTTGTTGTAGCTCAGGAAAAACAATCTTCAGTCTCCATCTTGCACCCGAGATATACACATTATTGGCTACAAAGAGAGCGCGATGCCTTAGGTCGCACTGCAGGAATGTGAGACATACAATACTGGCTTCGCCCATTTACACCTCTCGATTGCTGTAAAACGCTGCTGAGTTTTTCCTTCCCTTTGTGCAGGTACAAATGATTGCAGGCAGAGCAATGAAGTGGAGACACAACTATTTGCAAATGAAGAGGAAACATTTTACATTTTAATAGCCACGCGTAAGAGAAGCTGGGGTTTGAGAAGTGAACAGATCTGCAGTTAAACATCTCTGCTTGCTATAGCAGGTCTAAGGACAGAGCAGCTCTTGCTAATATAGTGAATTTTTTTTCCATCCATTCAGCTTAGTAACAATGGTATTTCAAAAATATGGGTTCCTTTGATAAAGAAGACCTAACGGTGTTGAGTTAAAATGGTGTTTTACTGACTGGATTATTGAATAGACTTGAAGAGGAAAACTTAACTGGATTATTCAACACAAAAAGTAACAAAACTTGACAACGCTGTTATAGTCATCATCACAGCTCTATTACAGAGCTTAGTCACTATTGATAAAACATTTTCTGAACGAAATGCAAGTGTGTGTAATAATGAGCTGTACATTTATTTCTTTTTAATATACACAAAGCATGGCATCTCTGTTCTGCAGCCGCAGGACAATTGGCTTGTTACAAAACTTAAAAACTGGTAGAGCGAAAAGATCAGCATTATCTTTCTGCAGGGACTCGATTTCTAAAAGCAATTCTCCATGCCATAGAAAGCCAGAAACGTACTTAAAGTAAATCTCCCCCACAACAGTTCTCAATGGGGCAATTTTAGAGTAAAACAAAATTCCTCCCCCCAGAAACCCACTACTTGCGCATCAGGCAGATGTCTAAGCACTGATGGGACGCGCAATTGCTGTGGCCAGCGATGTACTGGGAATGCGACTACGAGACGTACCGGTTGTAGATTTCATGCCTTTATTCATAACGGTATCTTAACTTTATCAGCACCGAAAACCACCACCAACTCTGGTGGTGCTGCCAATGCCACCGGCCACACGCAGGGGCTCCCCGTGGGCAGCGACCACCCGCGGGACCACCCGCGGCCGGGCTTTCGGGGCGGTGGAGCCCGGAGGATGCCCGGGGTATGACCGGGAGATGTCCGAGGGATGCCCGGGGGATGCCCGGTACCGGCGCGACCCGGGCGCGGCGCTGAACGACCCGGGATAAGCGCGGGGCAGGTGGGGGCCACGACTCCCGGAGGATCTGGGGGTGTCCTCGGAGGGTTTGGGGGTGTCCCCCGAGGATCGGGGGGGGGATACCCCTGGTCGGGACCCTGTTGCCAGGGCAACGCGGCGCCGCCGGCGGCCGTCCCCAAACTGGTGTGGCTGTAAGGACAGCCCCGGGACGCGGCCGCAGGGCTCCCCGGGCGCGCCCCCGCGCCTTGCCGTCGGGGCGGCGCTCACCTATGGTGGAGACGACGGTGCCCACGAAGTAGAAGGCGCCGGGGAAGTCCCAGCGGGGCCGCAGGGCGTCGACGCGGATGCCCGCGGCCATGGCGGCCTCGTAGCTCCGCAGGAAGGCGCGCAGCTCCGGCAGGCTGATGTTGAAGATGCGGCTGAAGTTGTGCAGGGTCCGGTTCCAGCGCAGCTGCGCCGCCGCCTCCGACGGGCTCTCGAGGGCCGAGAAGACGGTGGCGCCGGCGCTCAGGTACGCCGCGATGAGGGCGGCCAGCAGCAGGAACCGCCCGTTGTCCTCGTTGAGGGGCGCCAGGCGCCGCCGGCGGCAGCCGCCCGCCGCCCCCCGCGGAGGCATCACCGGCGGCGCGG